>NW_003546295.1:30067-44022 GCF_000090795.2 Amphimedon queenslandica | reverse complement strand
CTTCTTTGCTTCTTCTCTTCAGATTCCTTTCGCTTTGAATTTTCTTAGAACAATTTCGTTGTATGTAGCCAAACTCATGACAGAAATGACACTTTGGGCCTCTTGATCTGTGCCTCACTGAGAATCCTTTAGGATCCTTGTCTTGCTGACGATCCTTCAACTTGCTATCTTCATACAGCAGCTTCACTACCATGACCTCCATTGTAGGAACATCAGGTCTTGCTATAAGTGCAGTTCCAAGAGTGCTGTAGGACTCTAGTAGACTTGCAAGTAAGTGTAGTACACGGTCCTCTCCCATATCTACTCCAATGACAGAGAGCTCGTTGAAGATTTCAGTCATAGACATAATGTGCTCATGAACAGAGTCACCGTCTTTAAATCTGAGAGAGTAGAGTTTGCGTCTGAGAGCAAGCTTGTTCGCCCAGGTTTTCTTTAGAAACTGCCCTGCAAGCTTCTCCCAAACTGCTACAGGATCATCTGGCTCTCCTATGAGATAGAGTAATGATGGATCCAACATCAGAACAATTGTAGCAAGAGCCTTATCGTACTTCGTCACAAAGGTCTGATAGTCTCGACTAGTAACATCTCTCGGAGAAACTTCCTTCTTAGTTACAATTGCTCACACTCCTTTCATCAATGCCATCTTGCATTGTACTTTCCAAGTGGGATAGTTGCTACCATTCAAAGGAACTATTGCCGTACTAACTTTAGATTCAGTTGCCATCTTTTACTTCAGTTGTGCTAGGCTCATAACCTGTTGAAACTAGCCAATTAATGCGGCAATTGTAACGAAAGTAAAAGTATTATTACACAGGATAAAAGATAAAAAGAGAGAGAAGAGAGACTTTACAGCAAAACAACATAGACTAGACACAGAACTAACTAACCAAAAAACCACACAGATAAAGGATTAACAGTAAATCAGAAAGTCAGGAAGATTGTCTAAAACTAACATTGTGTTCACACATAATAATAATTGAGAATAATCTACAGTAATCAAAAATTTAGTGCATACATCACTAATAACATTATATACACAGTTAAACTGTCTACTCTCAACACAACAAAAGGACAATACTGGTCAAAATAACACAAGTGATAATAATAAACCATGGACAAATCGTAATAGATACCATGCCACCCACCAACAACGAATAATCCAGTTACAGCTACGCTACCATGCCGACCCACTCAACCACAAACTCAACCCAAACCAAAACCCAAATCATTATTACTGAAATTACGAAGCATCAAACAACAACCCCAACCTCAACAGAATAGTAGCAAGTACAAGCACGTGATAAACACAAGGAAGACAATGCAGCACATGAATACTTAACATGATGGCAAAAACAACCCCCAAGGGGTGGGTACCTGGGCCCCAGATAAAATAGACAAACAAAAACAACAAATAAATAGCAAAGTGAATGATAGACTCGAAAACACCGCTCAACTAATGTGTCAGACTTTGGGTCTTACATGGGGCTCACCAAGCCACCTGCAGCAAGTAAATGGACAGAACCAGCATCTGTGGGAACACTAGGTGGGGCAGCCTGATTGTTACTCATCAGGGAAGACAACTGTTGACGCACTGCTACCCTAATGAGGCCCAGAAACTCTGAGTAGCCACCTTATAGTGAGGGAGTCAAATTTAGAAAATGCAATATTGTTGTTTAGAGTTACTGGTGTTAATACCATATGTTGGAATATATTCGCAGCTGCAATTATTCATAGTCATAACAAAATTCAATTAAAAACCATGGAAACACACATGAACTGAGATGCAGCTTAATTGAAAACGGCTTGATAATGAAGTAAAGCTCACGGCAGCAGTGCCTTTGAGTTTTTCTCATTCTTGTTAATAATCCTTGGTCTTTTTGAATCTATTTTAACCAGTTTTTTTCAGAACTACACTCTCTGGAACTCTTCCCCCATCTATCTAGTTATGGTGACCCGGGGTAATTTGGTACTAGGGGTAATTTGGGGGTTGGGAGAATTGCATAGAAATTGAAGCATTACACTCAAATTACCCCGGCGACTTACCTCTGTTCACAGCTTGACTGCTGCTAGGTGGTAAATCCTACAAGAATGTAGCTACCACCATTTTGTTCCCCTCAATCTGGAGATTTTAAAAAATGTAACACTTAAGAACCTTTAAGATGGGTTCTGGGGCTTTTAGTCATTTACCGCCTGTATGATCACTTTTTAAAAATCAATTAAACAACCTGGTAAACCGGATTAATCTAACCTCAGTTTATATAGCTATTGTGTTGATCATGTATAACATAAACTCTGTTCTCCTATTCCTGTTCTCTTATTAAGCTGTAAGCTTCTTTTCCTGCACTGCCTACTTAGTAAACTATGTAATATAGCTGGTACATCTACTGCCCTGAAATTGCCCCAGTATACAACCAAATTGCCCCAAAATGGTAGGTATACTTCTTTAGTATTTTTTGCCTATCTTTCATTCTTTTCAAGTAACTTAGCTATATCCTTTTAAAAGGTACTTAATATGCAATTCATTAATACCAAATTTGTTTGAATGACTTTTATATAATATTATGACATTACATGGCACAAAACACGCATGCATACTGATTCTAATAATATACCCCAAAATTACCCCGGTTCACTATATAACATTTCAAGAAATTAGGTGTGGTTAGTTATCATGTATACTAAAAAAGCCCAAGGACCATACAAGAAGCTCACTGATAGTGAAGGTGCTGCTATTGGCTAATTTGCTATTCAGAATGACTCTGCTAAAGCTACCAAGTATGACATGGTTAGTGAAAGCACTGTGAGGGGTATCAAGAGGAATATAGGGAAGCATTACTGCAGGCCGCTAGTGAGACTGAAGTAGAAGACTCCGCATAGTGCACAGTGACATCACTACCAAAGGGAAAGCCAGGCAAACCTTTAATCTTTGGGAAAAAGATGGACAGTGAAGTTCAGGACTTTATCAAGACCGAAAGAAGCAGTAGAGTTTAAGATCAACTGTCATTGCCAATGGTAAAGGCATGGTAATAAAAGACAAAAAATTCTATCTCAAGGAATTTGCAGTTTACATTGACCTTACGAAACACTGGGCTAAATCAATTCTGCATGACATGAAGTTTGTTAAACAAAGAAGCTCAACAAAATTCCATGTTTCTGGTGATGCCTTTGAACGTATTAAGTGAAATTTCCTTTACAATATAAAGACGACAGTGGTAATGGAGGATATTCCTAGTCAATTGATTATGAATAGGAACCAGACAGGAATACCTCTTGTGCCTGGATCATCCTGGACTATGGCTCCATCTGGTTCGAGATGCATCGAAATCGTTAAATGGGGTGATAAGAGACGAATCATAGCTGACTTTGGAGCGTCACTCAGTGGAGATTTTTTGCCACCCAAGTTAATTGACACTGGGAAAACTCCAGCTTGTCACCCAAACGGTGTCACTTTCCCAGCGGACTGGCACATTACCCACACTGAAAACCACTGGGCAAATGAAAGCACAATGAAGGCCTACATCACTAAAGTCATTGTGACATACATTGAGAAGATTAGGTCCCAATTACCACAAAGGCATGTCGCATCTTCACAGCCAGCCTTGGTCATTTTTGACGTTTTTAAAGGTCACATGTGCCAGTCTACCATTGATCTCTTCATGAAAAATAACATCCGTTTTGTACACATACCACCAAATTGTACCTACAGGCTACAGCCATTGGACATATTGGTGAACACACCTTGCAAGGACTTCATGAGAAACAAGTTCATTGAGTGGTACTCACTGAAAGTATGCGAAGTCTTGGGAAACACAGAAAACCCCAGCCCTTTAATAGACCTAAGGCTTTCTACCATGAAGCCTCTTGGGGCACAATGGCTTAAGTTGTTTCATGACTATATACAAGCCAATCCCAATATAATCAAGAATGGGTTCAGATCTGCAGGAATAACAGACGTATGTGCTACATAATTATGTATTATACATGTACATGTACAAGTTGTACATGTACTTAATCATGACATGTCTTCTGGAAAATTCAGAGATAATTATTACAGTAAACTAATAATTGAAACCACAAAAGTGTTGTGGTACATAGTATGAATAATTATAAAACTTTTGATTCTATTCATCATCTTGGAATGGAGATTGGGGATAAAAGGTGGGCCCACAAGTAAAATTTGACCGCCTCTGTATCAATTTATGTGAATGTGTTACACGTATTATTATTGTATTCATAATGTTGTTGGTATGTATTGTTTGTATTGTATTTGTATGTGATAGTCATGCATGCATGTAGACTAGATGTGTGTGTACAATGTACTATGTGTGCTTTCTCTCTCCATTTCTCTCCTTCTCAACAAAGTCATGCTCTTCAGAGTGATGATACGATGAATAATGATCACGCTCTTTGGAGTGATAAGATCCATAATGCGCATGATCACACTCTATAAGATCAATCATGATCACCGTCTTCGGAGTGATGATAAATGAATAATGATCACGCTCTTCGGAGTGATGATAACATCAATATTGATCGCGCTCTTCGGAATGAAGATAGTTAAGTATTATAATTAAATGTATTATAATTTGTATGTTCATTATTGTGTTTGTATGTCTACAGTGTATAGTGTATGTCTATGATGTGTTTATATCATAAGCAGGGTAAGATTTTTGTGTTTTTTGTGTCTCGAGGAGGAGGGAAGTACAATAATAATAAAGATAATTTTATTAAATGTCTTACATGTATATTTGGGCATGTTTTACAAATTTTAATGGGGAAAAATGTCTCTAAATCACAGTAAAGTACATTTATATTGTAGTAATGTCCTCATTGTAGTAAGAGTTGCACCGATACAGAAATTTACTGACATTCTGATAACCGATATTCTATTGCCGACAAAGACCGATACTGATAACCGATCCGATATTAATAACTGATATTAAAGTTTATTAAGTAATTATTAATAAACTTTGATCAATAACATAATTGATATAACCACAGTTCTTTTTACCTAAAAGTCATATTTCTGGCAAGAATTGCACATAGGAAATCTACTGTCTTCACTAATTTTGTAATAGGCCCATATACATGATCGTTTCTGTACATCTTTGGCACAGTAATAACCTGGCTAAGCCTACGCGGTGGACTCACTGAGGTGGTGCAAAAGCATGTGTTATTATAATAACATCGCACGAGACTAATAATCCTACTGCACATGCGCAATACCACGTGTTATAACATCAGAATCAGCAGCTTTTTATAACCGATAATCGATATTCTTAAAATAGGCTGATAAGCCGATATCCGATAAACTGATCACATCGGTGCAACCCTAATTGTAATTGTCATTTTTAATAGATATTATGAATGATTATATCAAATCTGTTTGAGTGTGACTTCAGTGTACAGGTGAAAACATCAAAAAAGATTATGTTAAAAATAATGCTATGTTGAATTTATAACTCTATTAGGTTAATACTATTATACTACTACCATTATACTATTAATATTATTACACTATTATTTTTATTATCTAATAAAAGTATTAATGGTACCTAGGCCTAGGATGGTGAGTATTGTCAATTATATATATCAGTATTTGAAGGAGCTATATGTTATCAGGTCCTTTGACTATTCTGTCTCGCCCTCCTCTCAAGCTGCTTCTCCAGGACCTCACTCTTTCATAGCTACCGCGGCTCTAGCTTCCACTGTACGGACAGTAGCAAAAGCGAGCACTTCGTTTTCCCAGGCCTCGTTCCACCTACCCCATCCTGCCCTGCCTTGTCCCCACTGCCTCCTGTCTGGCCATCATCTCAGCCATCCTCGTCCCGAGGCTCTTCTTTCATCACCACCCCCATCTTCCTGAACAACAACAAGACCACCTCCTCTCTTATCGCTGTGGTTAGCATTGTTGACAGGAACATGTGGTGGAGATGGTGAAGTTTCCAATTGTATTTGCTTCTGCTCCTGAGGTGTAGGAGGATTTGAATTTATAGTGACTCGCTATAAAAGTATATAAATATAATTTATGAATCAAGAAGACAATACTTAGACCTAAAAGGCCTGCTGTGCTGCATCTCTTTCACAGTCCTACCCAATTCCTGTCAGCCATTTCATTATTAATCAAAGCGCCAAAATTATGAATAATATATTAATTATTATTGTTAATGAATGACAATTATTGTAATACATGTATTGGGACCTAATTTAAATTTTCATAGAGAATAATTATTAATAATGTCGTTGTAGAAGTAAATATCATATAGAGAGAATTATAATAATGTCTTAATAGTAAGTATAATAATAAATTTTCAGCTAGACACGAGATTACTAACACAAAATTAATGTACAAAATATAATGGTATATATAATGCCCACAATAATTTATTGCCAAGGAGCGTGATCATTATTGATTGTATCATCATTCCTAAGAGCGTGATCATTATTGATCTTATCATCTCTCTGAAGAACTTGATCATTATTGATCTTATCACTCCGAAGAGTGTGATCATTATTGATCATATCATCACTCCAAAAAACGTGATCATTATTAACCTTATCATAACTCCAAAGAGCGTGATTATTATTGATCATATCATCACTGCCAAGAGCGTGATCATTATTGATCTTATCATCACTCTATAGAGCGTGATCATTCTTGGTCTTATCATCACTGTGAAGAGCGTGATCATTATCGATCTTATCATCACTCCAAAAGTATGATTTTGTATAGAGAGAGAGACATACATACATAAAATACATTAAAAATACACATACAAGCACATTGCATACACACTATACTCATTAAACTTTATCACTCAGTATTTTGTCATGTTTGTATATATATGTAAGTGTATAACTACACTTCTGTAACACTAGAGCAGACAGTACTGCTGTCAATGCTTCTTAGAAGAGCAGCAACTTTAGCAGTTTGTTCAGGAGTTCATCCAATGAACTTAAACATGCAAGGTACCTCAACACCACCTTGAACCAAATCACTGGAGTACCTTCTAGTACCCGTAACAAAACATTTTATTGCTGTGCCAGATTTGTTTCAAAACAACCAGCATAGCTTTGATAAAACTTTTGGGATATGCCCAACTATAGTACTGGAATTGTATACAGCCACAGCATAGTAGTCATGAGGAGTGTTCATTTGTGGGCTACAAACCAGCTCCTCACCTATATAAGGATCCCATATGTCTTTATAAACGTAAAGACTACATATACAGCTTGATACTTCAACCTCCATACTGTAATTGTTCATTAAATGACAGCTGAGATAACTTCCCTCCAAATGTAAACACGTGGTCATTTGTTATAGCAACTATCAAATGGTTTCCATGGTAATTATATGAATATTTTTATTTGTTCAGATGAGTGCAAATAATTGCAGCCGCAAATATATCCCGACCTACAGTATTGTTAAAGATGGGCAATTTTTAGGTGGTCTAATTGGAAATAATGTGTCTAGGGACTCCTTTTTTCCAGTAAATCAGAGAAATGGTCTGGCTATGTACGCAAATTGTCCTCTCTGTGCATCTCTGAGCCACAGTCTGCTTATTGTTCTGTCAAAAGCTTTACGGTCTGAGTGGATCTGTCTCCAAAGGAAAATGTCTGATTGTGGTGGTTTATTCAATGATACATGTGGCACATGATATTGATCACTTTCTTTTCCCTTCTATGTTTGGTTGTGATGTCTCTGAGAGTAAGAGGTTATTTTTCTCTCCCAATCCGGATGGATGGCATTAATACAAAAGGACATAAAGCTCATAATGATTGTGGACCACCCACCCAGCCAAAATATGTGCGTCCCCATCCATTTTGCTATGGCATAAGTGGAGCACAAGAAACATTAAAGGTAATTGAAAATCAACAGCCACATCAGACGCAGCTAACACAGACCCATTCAAAAATGAGCAGGTAAACTCACCTTTTCTTAATAAACAGAAGAAGCAGGCCGCCCACAACATGGCCATATCAGGGGAAACTAAGTGCTGCGCCCATGCAGTAAACAAAATCTTCAGAATATGTGGCTTCACTGGAAGCGTTGTGGTCTCTGGTGACCTGCTGACAATCACTGTATACCACATAGAACATATTCAAAAGGCAGGGTTGGGGAAGCCCAGGGCAATCTGTGCAAACCTGATAGCACTGAAGTGAACCCTGATTGATCCACAGACAAGATCACGGGCAGCCAAATCCAAACTGTGACAAAACTGAATGTAACAGTCGACTGCAGATCAAAATGAGCGGAGGGTAATCAGAGAAAGAGAAGTCACAACGTACTATCCAGTCCGGCGACACCCAGTCCAGTTGGTGAGACAGTAGCAGCTGAAAGGCCTCAAAAGGGACCAACTAAGGAATAGCTTGTGAAAAAAATGAGAGAAACAGTGACAAATTTCCTGTAGACAATGCATTCGCGGCCACGTTTGAGACCCCCAGCAAATAGTGGGCAATGTATGAGAATTTGTTTAGGGCTGCTTAGAAATAAAGGCAACAGAGGAGGTAAAACAACTTCTCCTCAGCAGATTTGCTCTGGATGACCGACATCACAGCTGCGTTATCAAAATGAAAGAAAAAGTGGCACCGGTGCCACTCTCTCCCACACACTGTAGCAGCCATGACTTTTGGGACCATCTCCTTAACAGCAATACTGACCTTGTTCCTAGATGCCATTCATTGAGGGATGACAAAGCCCCGCAGATCAACCTCCCAGAAGTACTGGAGTGGACATGGATGGAAGGTGCATCCTCCGGAATAATAAAGGCCACCCCATGCCAGTCCTGCAGAAAGCAATTCCACAATGCCAGGTCTGCCTTAGCAGTGGCATTGTGATAATGCCTCTCAGTGACCTTGACCATCAAAGAAAACAGTTTCCAAAGGGAAATGCGACCAGGTTTCACTTCCAGGTCGTGCCTTGCAATGTCAAATTGAACTTAATGATTTATGATCATGTTCAATGAATAATAATGATTAAATTAAACAATTAGTTTTTTGACAGTAAATTGAGCCACTTTAATCTTTTTTTCTCTTCCTTAGATCATAGATGGAAGCACTAGTCATTATAAGCATGCACTAATGATGATTACGAATACAAGCTGCTACTATATCCTGATCCAAAGCTCAACAATTGCTTTTCGCAGTGCTAAAGCAACTGGACTGTGCCAATTCTACTCTAGTGAAAAAAGCAGACATCATTAGCTTCATTAGATGTTTGAACTATTGCTTATAGCCACATCCAGCTGACGTTGAGTAATTTACCACATCCAGGTACCAGTTTCACATGCAATGGCTAAAATGAATGCAATTATTTTTTTTAATGATAAATATGAGCTATACTCTTGATTATCTGTCTCTCCTTTAAATACCGAATCAGCATGACAAACTTACAATGGAAACAGTACATTAGCCTTACTTAATAAGCTTCTCTTTTTGCACAAAGCAGCTACATGTAAAAATATTACTTCTTAAAGTAATTTATAAACAAAATAAAATAATCTTGTATACTGTTTTTCCAACAAAATTAATCACTTGTGACAACTGCAAGTACATTAAAGAATAAAATTCATATCATTCAAATACCTTTTCTTCTGCTTTGGCCTTGTAAGAGGACAAAAGCAGTGTATGAATTAAATGAAGTTTATAATAAAATAACTTACACGTACATTTTGTTCAATAAAATCACTGCAAGAAGACTAATAAGTTAAGGGTAGTTATAACGTTAAATGAAAGCCAACGCTGTAGAGCTGTTACTAATGTGAGTGCACAAAAATAGAAAAGTAGCTAAACAGTATTGAAATGCATCCTAATATCAACTTTTATACACATTACAAATATAATGATATAAATCTTTTGAAAACATACAAGAGAAGGATTTGGTTGAGGGGGAGAAAAGTTGTCTTGTCAGAGAAAGTGCTATAAAAACAATTATAAAATCATTAAAAAATAAAAATTATACTTGCTAAAGATAAACAACATTTTTCTGATAGGATGATTTCAATTTAACACAACACAGGCTATTAGAGACAAGAGGCTTTTCAGCAATTGCTAAATGTGAAAAAGTAGGCGAAAATGGTCCAGTTAGTGGCATTTGTGATATTAACATAAGAGACCATAACTGTAACTTGGTATCAAAACCTTTTATATAACATGATAACATCATGGTATAATGTTACAAACAAAACAATGAAACTATGATAACAATTGATTTTTTACGTTCATGGTTGCTTATCTAAATGGCAGCTAATGATGCTAACTGGACTATTTTCACGTGCTACGTCACAAATGAGTAGTAAGAATGAGGTGATTGTTATTTCAAAGAAACTTAAATTTAAATACAAAAGAGTAAAAACTTATAGCTAAAATGTCTTTCCTCCAAGTTCTTCTAAGCTTCTCAATGATTTCTTTTTGTTCTTTCAATAGATAGTCCAAATGAGCTGAGAATATTTCAGAGGCTCCTTGCTTAGCAGAGCTTATTTGAGCCTCCTTTTTGGCTTTTTAAAGTTTTTACATGGAGCCCTAGCTTTCTTAGGTGGCATAGCGTTGTTGCTTGCTGTGCAGGTAGTACAGTCAATCTTAACTGTAGAATCAACCGCCACTTCGTTGTTATGTTCGATCTTCTCTGCAATAATTTTATCAAGTGATACTCAAAATTGACAAGTTTCATACAGTGTTTAGAAGCTGACCATTTCCTAATGTAAAATGTACATAATATTGTATGTATACATACATATACCTTGACATAACAAGTAATTTTACTTGCAATAGGTAAAATTTTTTTATGCACCCAGCAAGTTCACTGAAACTGAATGACAATTTATTCCTGCCCGACTCTTCCCAACTTTTTTGTAAAACCAGTACATCAAAAAGCCTCCTCCCAAATATCGCTCTCATTATGGTGCCAGAAATGATTTTTGCCTCATCTCACAGCTAGCTGATGGCTCAATTCCAACTCACTCATCCTCTAGCCAACGCACCAACACAAAGGGTCCAATTTGTTTTTAGGAGGCATTATGGAAGGAGATGAAGATCTTCCCTTTACTAAGAAGAACCACTCTTCAATTTCTTCTTTATCTAATTAATGCCTTTACCCTGACCTTGTGCATGGGCCTTTTCTACAATAGCTGAGAATTTAGAGGTGACAATCGAGGTGATAATACAGCGATGTCAAGGTCATCGTATGAGAGGTTTTTTCAGTAATCCACGTGAGCACAAGCTGCAAGCAGATCTACAAGGTATAGGGAAAATAGGAAACGGAATGGAAGCAGCTCAGCCAATGTGATTGTTCATAAAGAAAATCCGCCAGAAATAAATCCATGAAGTTGGTGATGAGTCACCTGACACAGTTTAGGAGAGTGTAGTCATGAGGCTATGAACATATATGATCTGCCACGACAAGAAATGCTAGATTCAAACCCACAGTCTTTTGAAGCTGAATTAATTAATGCCAACAGTGATACAAAGTGTAAATTGGATACAGAAGAGGATGAAGAGTTAGATCATGTGTTACAAGACACTTATCAACAATCATCAGCAACGTGGTATTTACTAAGGATCTGAGCTCTTTGTGGATGCCAGTTGTATGCTTGTACTACAGTTTAAAGTGAGGCATAATTTAACAGATTAAGTTCTTTCTTCATTGTCCACGACCCAATAATTGTATTTTAACAGTTTAAGAGTTCGAAAAAGATTTGATATTTGTATTGTCTACCTACCCTACACTAATTTTGTCATACATGTAATCACAGTTTTGGGAATATTAAACTGAATGTCACTACCAGAAGGATAGGCTTCTCTAAACAATACGTTATTAATAAAATGGCCCTAGATGCTGGTCATGAGGTTGTTTGCCTACCTTAGGCCAACTGCATGTTCAATTCAATTGAATTGGCTTGGGCACATGTCAAGGGCTACATATAGGTGAACACCTCCTAGTACACTCTAAATGAGGTGGAGCGTCTTGCATAGGAGGTTTTGAGGTGGTAACTCAGGAGCGGTGGGCAGGCTTGGTGAAACAAGTCAGAGATAAAGTTGAGGACCACTGCTAGCTGAATGAAAGACTTAATGTACAGGCAAGATTTCGTGTTTCTGAGTTTGTTATTCATGTCGGTGGTGAATCCAGTGATAAATCAGATAATTCTACCAGTGAAATAGATGCCACCCAAAACTCTAACTCTGCTCTCAAAGAATTTGTGCTTGCCACTGAAATGACATTTCATTATTTTGATTTCTTATTTTAATATACTTTTCGTTTAAATTGTTATTGTTATTTATAACATATAATGTATTGTAGTTTTAATTACATTCTCAGTGGTTAACCTGAACGTAAACAAATACAACAAACACTTATTCATAATTGGCAGCTCGTTAAAGATGATCTATGAAGGTTGAATCTTTAAGTGAAAAAGTCAGTGTGGTCCTCCTATAGTATGTCTTCAATATTGCTACCATTTTTAGATGTACTATTTATTGAAGTCAATAAAAGCATAAGGCATCAGCAATTGAAAAAGAATGGGAAGAATATGATAAAAGTGGCTTTACAAGAAGCATTAGAGAATTCTAGAAATGGCTTTAGTCCGGCGTAAAGCAAAGTGATGCAGTGTCGGAAAAAAGCTATCAGGAGATATGTATAGAGTTTACAATGAAGGTATTCCATTGAAGATTTAACGAGGCATAAAAAAGAGCTGGATTTAGAAAAGACTAAGGAAATAAAAGTGACAGATGCACAGCAATCACTAAGAGATGAACTCCAAACTTATCACAACAGTAAAATATGGAACACTGAGTGTTTAATGGCTAATTCTTACTATTTTGTATAACAATCAATCTCTTTCGCAAATGATTCTTATTTCAAATTTAAAGGAACATTCCTATAGGTATCTTCCCCTTTACTGTTACGTGGGACCTCTCTTTTAGTGTCTAGTGACATTAAAGAGGTTGAGTAATTGACTGAAGATAGGTTCAGAGGGGTAAGAAGATAATGGAGATTAGGGGGGCTTAAGGTTTCATCATGCCTGCTCATTTTAATTGTTGCAACAAAGTAAACACATCAACATCATAAACTCATAGTGTCCAAAATAATTTTTTCGTCTCTCATTGTTAGTTACAAAATCTCTTGCAATATTTTGTACATTTAATTTATCTGAACGATCCTGGTGTACATGCAATAGTAGCACACTATTGAGTCTCTTCTGAGTCATTGTTGACCTTAAATAGTTCTTTAGTCTTCTAAGTGATGAAAATGTTCTTTCAGCAGTGGCGAATGTCATTGGCACAGTTAAATAAATGGTCAACAGCTTGTGCACCTCAGTGAACATTAAGTCACTGTTGTTCATAATTTCACATACAGTGGGAAGTTCTGTGATTGTCTTTATACCTTGTGTAGTAGCTTTACTTGCTTGAATGAAATCTTGAAACATCGAAAGCTGACGCACAAGTTTATCAAAATTAATGACAGATCAATACAATTCCTCGATTCTCTTCGGTACTTGCTTTAATATTCCATTACTGGCGCTTAAAAGAACATCTTCAATGTCATTAAGATTCCCAAACTTGTTTGGTTGAGCTGTTTTTCAATTTCCCCTAATAGTATATCTAGCACCTCAAACTACTGTTGCCTGTAGTAATCTTTCAAAGTTCCATGTTGATAATTGCTCACTCCATCGTCTATTCTTCTAGGAATTCTTCTGTGCCTTGGCAACTTTGGCTCCTCAGTCTTGTCCCTTGCTTCTTCAATTAGGGAATCATAAAAAATGTTAAAAGCATCCTCACATCACAGCCTTGGTAAGTAAGCCATTGTAGCAACGCTTGCTTGAATAGAAACTTCAGCAGTAATTGCTTTCGATTGTAGTGTCGTAGATAGTTGCTCAGTAGCACTGAACACTAAATGACACATTTTAGTCCAAAATATGTTCGAAACTGCTCCAAGCAAGTACCTAGCCCAACTGCTTTAG
>NW_003546295.1:20831-29213 GCF_000090795.2 Amphimedon queenslandica | reverse complement strand
ATTCGATTTTGCTTTCATGCTTCTTTCGGTTGTCTTTCGTATGGTGGAACAAAATGGCTCACTACTTCTTACCAAGCAACAACTTTCATTGCACCAACTGTCATAGTACATTTCACTGCCCAGTTGTTCTTCACTAAGTTCACTTGATTCTTCTTTGTCAAATTCATCTTCTGATTCTTCCTGGAAACCATTGCCTGATTCTTCTTGGATTTCATTGTCTGAGACTGAATCTGATTCTTGATCTTCATTTTCTGACAAAGATGATAAATCATGTTCAACTTCCTTCTGTTCATGAACCCTTGGTATCTTAGATGATAGTTCTAAGGAATCAGTCTGACTAGATGAGAGCCTTGAGAGGTTAACATAATTGCTTAAAGTTGACTGTTGTGATGCCATCTTTGCCATGTCCCATGTGCTTGATAAGTGCAAATGCCAGCTGCTTTTGTTAAGATGGTAGCTGCTGATTAGATTAGATCATTAACAAAATTGGTGCAAATTAGGGACTTAGGGTCATTTAAGTTGTACATGCATGCTTATTTTAGGGGGGCTAAGCCCCCTTGACATAAACATTAGGGGGGCCATGGCCCCCCTTGCCCCTCTGGTTCCTACCCCTATGGATAGGTTGCCACTACTAATGTATTTTTGCTAGCTAACGACAGACTCAATGGCACTACCAGATATTCTAACAGGAATTACATAATACACAGGGTGTTCAGTGAAATATTCTTCACATAATCCAGCAAATCCATTGAACAAAGATTTAAGTACATCCCATGTCTACGGTAAGCCTAATAGCAGATATCAAGTGCAAGTTTATTGTAACAAGCGAACAGTGTAAAGATGTTCCGATAATTGATTTCACAACCTTGCATGCATACCTTGGCACTTATTAAGACTTAATAAGATACTCTCTACCTGCAAATGCTTCTAAAGAAGTTTTTAGAAAGAATCTCTGTGTAAGATCATAACTTTGTCCCATGTGCAGGTAGCCATTTTATTTGCAGTGACCACAACCACTTACGTAATTGAGCCCTGGCGGGTGGTTGCCATGGCTTGTTATTTCTCCAATGCAACGTATATAGAAGAAATGTAAGTGTGGACATACAAATTTAGAGTGCGATGGTGAAATCAGTGACAGGAACGAGCTTGGGGTTTCACTGCCAGGTCATTAAAATATTAACTAACCTGCCAAGCCAAGAAGGCAGAACGTGCAAGATCTCTAATTTTAACTTCTAAGTCAAATAAGAAAAAAAATTAGTAGGTGATTTTACCTTTAGGAATGCTGTCTGTCCAAACTTTAAAGAAATGATAGCCATTGCATTTTTTGCAATGCTTGAGATGTAGATTTATCTGCTCACTTATGTGAAAGAATTCCATTTTCAATAACATTAAAAATTTTAAAAAAACAAAGGTAAAGTAGAATTCCGAATGACGAACGAAAATACGAAATGAAAATCCTACTTTTACACAAATTCTACTCTACATTGCAAGGTGATCAGTAATGGCTTACATAATAACATTGAATGGACAATTTACAATAGAATTTGCATCACAAGAGTAGGATTTTCATTTTGTATTTTCTTTGGATCTATGGAATCCTACTTCATCTTGTTTTTATAAATTTATGTTCTTGTTTGTGATAATTTTTTCTATAAAACTTATATTTCTTCAGTTGCCATTGTGATACTTGCTGGTTTTACACAAACATTAAGTTTACTATTATTATTATTGTTATTGTTGTTGTCTTAAAGCATTGTAAGAGACAACACGGAGTGAATAGATATGCTGAAAGAATGTCTACTATACTGATGGCAAGTGAAATTTATTATAACTAGTCTTGAAAAGAAACTTTGTTAAAGGAGCAGTGACATCATCCATCTTCCTTGCAATTCTGTAGCTATTCCTGTTCTTCCTATTTCAAGTCATATTATCATTGCATTATTATAACATTATTTAATTTATTGTTTGTTTTTTGAAATAAAATAATTCATTACACACTTAAAAAAAGAATAGTATGCAAGATTAATAATACCTTCTCTTAGCTGCAAACCTCCACTAAGTGTTGCAGATGAGTAATAGCTTCATTTGCTTGTTTTTTCCAGACCTGCATATCTGAGCATGTGCGACCACACTAAATTTTGGAGCACATGCTTCTTTAATTAAAAAAATGGCAGCATGCAGCTACGATGGGCTTGATCCAGCAGTGACAGTACAACTTCTTTCTTTGTTGGAGAATTGTCATAAAGAATAGGCCCCTGTGCATACCTTATTGGAGCAGAATGGTGTCAGAATTAGCCTTATATCACCTAGCAAAGTTGAGATACAGACCGAAAACTGGATTGACTGGACTTGATGATAATGAAGATGAAAAAAGGTGGCTGAACAAAACAGTTGTTTTCCGGATTTTTTACTTTCCAGTCAGACAAGGTTTAGAGCCACACTAGTGCTATCAATGGAGTGTTCTGGTCAAGAGAAGGTCCTGTATAAAATCTGGTAGGCATAGGAGCTCGTTTTTCCAGTATAACAAGGCTGCAAATGTTATGCCAGCCAATTTAAAGTGGGGTAAATCTTACGCAGTAACTCTACCGCATTACTAATAGTTGGCTACAACCATTTAAATAACAAAGAAAACCAAGTGTTCTTGTCTCCCTTCAGGTCTAGAATCTGCCAGCTGCCTTATAGCATTCGACATATATGGTTGCTAAATAGCATAAAACAAAGGCTTCATGCATGTTTATATGTACACATACTTGCAAAATCTTTGCTGGCATCACATTTAACTGTGTCCAAGAACATAGGCCGCTCAATAATTTTGAATTTACCCAGGCTCATTAATTATTCATAACAATTGGGGGGTGTGGTCAATTAAATTAATGATTGAAAGTTAATGACACAAGTCACTTGAAGCCAGTTACCAGACAAAAATAACTGTGAAGACGAACTGATACTTTTTATAAACAGTTGTGGTTATAAAAAATGAATTATAGTGACGCTCTCACTCCTAATAATAACAAAACACACCTGGGTGTGGTTGTAATTAAAAGCTATCCAGGCGTAGCCTGGGCTTGCCCGGGCTGGCAGTTGTCAATGTACAAGAATCTTTTACAATATATGAGAACTTTAACGTGGGTACAAGTCTGCTTAGACCATTTTCTACCCGTCGCTTTACAGACATTTTCAATAGTTTGCAATGCAAAATGCACTCCATTAGCACGAAATAATCATTTGTACAATTGGATTTAGAACTATGAAGTGCTGCTATCATGTTCGTTAACTGTAGAAAATGCATTATCGAAACATGTGTAACATGGCTTACTTGATGTGTCAGACATATGACGTGTATTTTCTTACTAATGAATGGTGAGAAAAAATTTGAGTGACCAACTACAAGTGTGGAAATGATAGTCTGACAGTCTCACACACTCAGTCTTGCCAACCACCTTGCCTAAGCTTTTACAGTCACTGCCCTTTCTCACAGGTCAGCCCAAAGCATCAGGTCTGGTGTTACCCTTATATGCCCAACCCTACCTATGCCTATGTCATGTCTACAATCAAAAAATTCTTCAAAGTTTGGCAAACTACAAACAATTGCTTAACGTAATTGTATTACTGAAAAATTGACCCAGTAATGCGATATGATAGGACAAATAATGAAATAGTTCCATTGCCAGGGACATTAAGATTACTATTAGGAACTCTTTCATCTGACAATGGTGTTGGACTACCATGCAGGTAAGATTCAAGCATCAGTTACAAATATTAGATTTAAAATTTCACACCACTGTCTTTGAAATTCTTCATTTCCTAGGTAATGAACATAATCCATATTCCCTTTGCCTTCTCCTAACAATATCTAAATTTGTAGGCCCTTCTTAAAAATGACAATATCATCCTTCCGCTCACTTGTTTTTAATTTAGGGTACAACGGGATGACCCATGTTTGCAGATCTCAGAGCATTTGTTGTTTACCTTATACATTTGCCAGAAGCCATAACTTTTTAAATTTTTTGGAGCCGTCACATTCAATAAACTTAACCTAACTATTAAAAAAATGGTTAAAGATGGAGTAAAGAATTTTGTGACAAATCATGCAATTTATAATTTATTCTCTTCATAGTATCGTTTTGTATCATTACTTACTCCTTCATTTCACAAAAAATTGTTGAAGTCGTGCAAAAGTGGTATAAACTCTCATTCTGTTTGTTCATTTTAAAACCACAATGAATCAGAAGAGGAATACATTCATACTTACTTGATTAAATATTTTGCATATTTAAACCACGATTCCAAACTTTNCAGGTCATGGTACTATAAATCTAACAAAAAGTACATATTATGGTGGTAGACATGTTTAGAATTCAACTATATTTTTTACGTCATAAACTAACCACAACTTTCAATCGCAATTTCTCTCAATATTTATGATATACAGAGGTGTCTGGCCATGACATTCTTTTCAGAACTTGTCTCACATATGCTGCTGTACGCCAGATCATCAGCGTCAATTGCATCAAAATCTACTTTAAAAAAGGGAGATGAACTGGCTAAGTAACTACAACAAACTAGTTCGTGAAAAATTAAAACTTATGCCAGCATATTTTTGAAAATACTTTAAGGTCAGTGATCTATAATTGATAAACAGTGCATGATTAAAACTTGAAAAGGCACAAATTGTATAACTTTTTATTTCCTATAAAGTCATATCAAGAAAGAAAATATTAAACTTACAGCCAATTGTACCTTAATGCTTGAAAGTTTTAAAGGTACAATCGGACTACTACTACTATCGTCATTTTTTCAAAACACTTGGTTTTGTCTTTTGGTATACATTGAATGTTTAAGAGTTTTAAGGATAAAATCAGCCTAGTACAACTATCATCATATTTTACATTAAATATAATTTATGTCTTTTAAATTAATTGAAATAGTTAAGTTATCATTGATTTTCAGCGAGGCAATAACCAAAGCAGTATTGTCAGTACTACTGTCAAAAATTGCTTTTCCTTTTTTGGGCAAGGCTTACTTAAAGCATTATCATCATATATCTTACTCTTTTTAGGGCCAATAGACTTTTGTAAATCAGTACTCTTACCCTTATTACTACTAATGGTACTGTTACTGGTACTTTTGTAAATGACTTTCAGACATTGTGACATCCTCACTACAAGGTTCATCATTATGAATTACACCAATTACTAGAATCTTTTTCTTCTTTCCTTTACTTTTCTTGATTGGCGCCAAGTTGCTTTAAAATTTATTTCTGAGCCAATTAATTTTATTGATGCACAGGTTACAAACTTTAGCAGAGAGAGAATCAAATAATGATAACAAATGTAATATAGTTAATGTACGTACACAAGACGATGCAATTATGCCAAACTATCGCCAAAAATATCGGTCAATAAATCTATAATGGCTGTATCTACTGAGTGGCCCAAATACTTATGTATAGTAATAGCATAAGAAAGAACAAGGGAACTTGTTCCAGCGTATGTACAAATTCATAGATAGCATAAACAGAGATGTATCCCTTTCAATGTCACTAGGTATATCAATACGATTCAATTTAATTGACATACGTGTGGCATAAATAACCATTACTGAACCAATGGGACCATGAACTACTTCTACGGTTACATTAATATTACGCCTACTATTACTCTACAGCCTACTACTTAAGACAAGTAACCTTTTTTTCAACAAAAGCTAAATCTATTTTCTCAGTTTCTTGACTTTCTAACATGAATTAGTCATTTTTTAGCACATGTCTGCCTTAAATAATTGGGCAATTAAAGGATTTGTTCCTTTACTTTCCAATTTGTTTTATTTTTTTGTATCAAAACATTAAAGACGTAACTTTTAGCGTATGTAATAGTTTCATCAGTCAGACAGCCATGTCTAACAGAATTAAGCATTTTACATAAACTTTCATTTCCCTTGTCGCTCATTTATTGTTACTTTATCATAATATTATTCTATTCCTACTTTCAAAATGCACGCAGCATTTGCTGCTGCAAGTCTGTTTTTTAATAGTTTATTGCTACTTTTATTAAATTTTGGTAAACCATGTGGCAATTGTAAGAGGTTACTAACAAATAACATTTTATGTATCTAAACCATTCAACAGATCCAAATATATCTTCTCAGCGCATCAGTCATTATGCTATATTTTGATTTGATGCCATAGATACCTGTTTCCTACAATACCTTTTATAATTTTTAGTGTCATATCAATCCTTTTCTGAGGTTCATTTATCAGCCTGCCATTTTTCTGTCATGCTCTACTAGTAGCTGAAATATTGTACCATATATCCTTAAATAGAAGCCGCATTCAAATAAAAGCCTGGGTACCAATGGAATTGAACTATAAATATGCAACAGTATTCCAGGAGTAACTCAGTCTAGTAGATAATGCCTGAAGTTCCGAAAGTCAAAAGCATTAGGTTACGGATTCGAATCCCACTCTGGGCCAAATTTTTTTTTTATATTATTTTTTTGAGATCAAAATACCATATTAGGAAATAGATGCCCGGACTTTTATTTAAGGAAATACGGTATATTTTGTTAGTCCGCCTACATTAAATGCACCTGTTTGTGCTACTATTGCCTGCAATAATTTCACCACTTTTAAGATGCCATATCATCAACTAGGCATTTCATTGCCTCTACTGGAAAAGATTTACCAGTTCCAGTTACACTACTAATAAACATTCTTATCAGTTTTATATTATCTAATATAAGTAGTCTTGAAGACATGATTCTCTGATAAGTCTTCACATTACTTTTGGCTCTTAAGATGACTCTTCATTTTATTAAAAAATTCATTTTTGATCTACATTAAAGTGTAACTGTCACCATTTTTCAAGGTATTTATTTTATTGGCTTAATCTGTTGGCTTGACCATCGTAATAATGTACACCAACTCCCATTTATTGAAAAAATTTATTCACTGAGATATGTGCTTCAAAAATGCCCTTTTTGCTTCCTGCCATATTACTTCTTGTCGGTGGGTGTGGCTAAGCATGACATCATAGAAAGCAGAGATGCAGCTAAATTCATTGCTGCATAGGGGGAAATGGTCCTTCATTATCATGCCTAGTAATGTAATAGCAGTAATTTAAAGATTGGGATCATTAACTATCATTAGCATGCAACAACAAGAAAGAGTCAAAATAGCAAACAAGATTCACCACAGTGAGGTACTATGAGTCTTTCTTGTAGTTGAATGTTTAGAATAATAATAACTTATGATCCCAATCTTTAAATTAGTGCTATTACATTACTAGGCATAATAATAAAGGATCATTTTCCCCTATGAAGCAATGGATTTAGCTGCATCTCTGCCTTCTGTGACGTCATGTTTAGCCACACCCACCGACAAGAAGTAATGTGGCAGGAAGCAAAAAGGCGTATTTGAAAGCTCAATATCTCAGTGAATATTTTTTTTTGAACAATGGGAGATGGTATTCATTATTACTACAAAGTGGCTATTACCACCGCAATATCGGTGGCGCTGGCCATCACAGAACATCTATAGCCACCGACAGGTGGTAATTTGAGCTACAGGAAATCTATTGCCACCGCCTGTACTGAAGTGCTGGCCAAACCATTTTGGTGTATTCAGTATACATGGACTGGGAATGGTCTGACCTAGATCTATGCATTGTACAGCCCTGGCCCACTAGACTCCGCAGTACTAAGGTGATAGTCCAGAAAAAGTCCATTCAATACAACCTAACAGGCTCCATGCCTGCTCATGCAACCACGAAGTGTAAAATTTACAACTACAAAATTTATGCAGCAGTAAAATAGCAATAATGAGTATAAATTCATTGTTTTTGCACTGAAAAGAACAACAACAATCAAGAAGTGCAATTCGAACAATTCCAAATGCCAGGAACTTTACTGTTCAATGCTATTCCAATGCAAGTGAAGTGATACCAGTCAGAACATTTTGAGCATTAACCATATCATCATCTGAGTCTGGAAGGCGGCAGTGACAGAATATTTTTACACGACGAAGTATTGATCGTGGTTTTACAGCCATTGTGATCTTTCTGGAAGGAAAAGATGTAATTTCTTGTGGTATCAAACATGTGCGAAAATGAGGACAAAAATTATCAGGTAAATATTCCCTCAAAGATGGATCTTTTCTATCACAAACGTCAAAAGCAAATGCTAAAGCAAATAAGCCACAACTGGAACCATCTTTTTGCTGTTCAACTTCTGGAAAATGAAATAGTATGTGCCAATTCAGAGACTTCATAATAGTGGCAACTGATTCTTTAACCTCCAATGCAGCATCTCCAGTTCGCATGCCATATATTTTGACAACATTGGGTTTACATGCAATAGTTGTATCACAAATTCAATGATTATTGT
>NW_003546295.1:13778-20558 GCF_000090795.2 Amphimedon queenslandica | reverse complement strand
ACCTTGTTAACTGATTCCAATTCATTAGTATTTCTATCTGAATCTTTCACATGACACTTTATATTACCACCCTTGATAGACATAAATAATTATTGATAAATATATATTACTTTTACTTCAGTTAACTCCATATAATTACTGTTTGCATCATGATACTGACCGTATTTTAGACACAAAAATGTCATAAACTAACAAATAAATTTTACTTTAACTGTACTGATATCTCTTTTATCTGGAATCTCATTCTAATGAAACAGATATATATATCAATTTACAATTATTAATTTACTTCATTTAACTCTGCACAAATAAGATCTTTAACTTGAAACTGAGCCTAATGATTAGACAAAAATTATAGTAAAAATGTTTACTTAGTAATGATTGCACTTAGTTACTCCATCATTCAACTCTATAATTGACATCATCTGTATTCTGATCCTAATTATACACAGAATAATATTATAAGGTAATAATTATTTACTTTATCTGTACTAATAACCACTTCATTTCGTTTCTAAAATGACGTAATGAATTATTAACATTTTATAGTAATTTACTTCATTATTTAACTCTGCATTTATAACAGCATATTGATTCTGTGCCTAAAGATAAAACAATTCTAAAGCAGATTCATTAGAAATGATAACTTTTACTTTATCAGTGAACTCTTCATTGACACTATTTGCATCTTTCCTTAGGATCCTATATAGCGACAAACAAAACATAATTACAAAATCTAAATTTCCTACCTCAATGCTATCCATGCAATGTGTTAATACTACAGGAATGTTTTGCTCCCAACATTGTAGCAACTCCTCTACTTTAGAAAATTCGGATCAAAACTCAATCATTTCATATTCTGATCCAATTATAGCAAGTCTCGTACTCAGGTCCAGCATTTTCTGATATTTTTGAGTTTTGCTCAAGCTTCCAATTGGTTTATTCTGTTTCTTCACAACTGAGATGACAGGACTGTCAGGAACACTTGCATCATTTACTTCATCTTTATGCTCATCTACAGCAGGTATGTGAAGTTGATAACTCTTTAGCCACCTGTCTCCAATATCTTCCTGTTTAATCAATTAAACTCCTTGCTTATCTCTGGCTGCAAACTGATGACGACATGGAAGATGCATGGTTGTACTGAAGCTACAGTCACATGAAGAACTAGTTACAATATGATTGTTGTTCTTGTGAGACACAGTAGTAAATTTTCAGTTTCCTCAATTACATAAGGAACTGACTTTGACAAGGTTAGTTGTGCTGAAACTAGTGATGACGTATAGTGTGTAAAAATCAATAAAAGTTGACTTCCTTCAGGAATTTCATCTGCAATACACGATGGTGTTGTAAATTCCTCTGTGAAAGACTGATGTGAATATTCCATTTGACATGTGCGAATGTAAAGCAACAAGTTAGCAAAGAATTCAGAAAGAGATGATTACCTATATATGACATCCTAGATTTTCTGATTCTGGCTTTCCAGGCGATTATTTGTAATGTTTGCATAGTGCTCATAGTTGTTTCACTCATACGTTACCCACATTTTCCGGCACTGATTCCAATGGATCTCAAAATACTCTTTAAAAATGTCATTATTGCAAAGGCTAAACAACTCCTATCATACTGTTCATTATCTTTTGCATAGACAATTTTGCGTAGGATGTGGCGACATTCGTCTCTCATTGATTTGTCAATGTCGTGATCTGATAAAGATTTGAATAATGCCTTTAGAACATGCCATTGGTGATACAAAATTTTAGCCGTTGAAATCTCTTTAGCAAGTACTTTAAACTCAGTAAAATTATTATCAATAATTATAACACGAGTTTGCCTTCAAGATTAATTATGCTTCTTAAACGATTGCAGAATGTTTTGAAGTGATGCGGAGTCTTCTTGAACTGTGGCAGCATAAAATACATTTGGGCCATGACCATAGCCATCTTCAATCGTCACACAAAACAAAGTCATACCCAATTTGTTGCTGTTGTACTGTCAATCAATAACACCTCAGGAAACTTATGAAACAATTTCTTCTATGACTACTTTGAAAATAAAGAATGACAAGTACATTGTTCTCATCAACAACGCCTCCACTTGAACTATAATCTTTCTTTAACTCATCTGACAGTTTATCTAATACTAACTGCGCATCTCTCAATTCACCTTTCTTACTCTCTTTAATTTTGTACAAACGTTCTGCACATCTTTCAATGTAAAGAGCTTTCCATAATTCTTAAGCACCAAATCTTTAATATGCTTATTATTAGCCTTGGCAGAGTCAAGCTCTTCCACATGTTTTCCTTCCTCTTTTCACAATTTCCTTATGGAAGGATAGTGCTTTATGATGCTTTCTCCAATCCTGTGGTTATATTCCAGATTACAGTCCCTAACAACTAGTGTCTTGGTCACTTTGCTGTAGACAAGTGTAATCTTGGCTTGGCAACCCATAGCAAAGGATCTCTGATTAGGACATAATCCTTTTGATCTTGAATAATGTTGTCCATAATGTGCACACCTCATATCATAGTATGTGTATTTACACTTAGAGGAATTGGCAAGTTGACAACTGTACTTCAAACTTGATCTCTATGAAAATCTTCCACCTTTTGGCTATTAAAAAAATCAAAAGGGATGGCTTTCTTTGGTTTTCAACTCCTCAATAGCTTTCTCTGCATCATCAAATGTAGAGAATTGCTTTCCAACAGATAGTGCACACTTCTGCTTGAAGTTGTCCAACATGTGCTTGCGCCATAGTGATTTCAGGTGAGGCCTTTTAAAACAGGCACTAGGCTTGGCCATTGTGACATCATAAGCCTTCGCGGTTGCCCTAGCATTCTTGTGGCCCAATTTGGCACCAATAGGTGGCAATAGCTAAATTGTGGCCATAATTGCGACCCTTATTACGGTGGCAATAGATCCAGCCTTATTACTATGGTCAAGCCATTACATTAAGCCAATAAAATAAATACCTTAAAAAATGGGGGCAGTTACACTTTAAGTATTGTCTCTCTTCTCTAATGCTAAATTAGGTACATTCATATGCATGGTAGCAATGTCAGCAACTGCTTCCATTATTTCACCAAGTAATTCAGGCTCGTCGTCTTCCTTCTTATCAGGAAGTTCTTCTGTAAAACCAGCTTTATTTCTTGCATTGACAATTTTCATCCAGTTACGTTAAGCTTCCCATAACTTCTGCAGTTTATTGAATTGAATTGGAATGCCAAGTAAAGATTCTTCTCAATGTCACCTAAAAGTTTTATCCATTGTTTCTTCTTCTATAACAAGTGTTGTATCATCTATAAAAGGGCAGAAATATAAATAATAGCAAATAATAAAAATCGTCTTTCAACTTTTCCCATAAAATACAATTTCCTATGGTTAAGAGGGACTGGCGTTGACTATACGTTTGTATTCTCTTAATCAATTTTTTCCTATTTTATTGTATTTGTAATTAGCAACAAATTTGTTAAGAGATACAGCTTTTATGTTAGTTGAATGACAAAGTCTTGTTGAATGACACTAGGATTACAAAATGTCTTCTGCAGATTCATTCCTTTCAATTAAATTATAATAGTTTTTGATTTCTCTGCTCATCTTATTGGTCAAGTACACATTAATGTACTGTACAGTTACTGATTTCATATCAAAACTGACACTGAGAAGATCACTAGTCCTGCTTCTTTGGCTTAAAGTAATTTTTGTCTGATTTTCCAAAGCCTGTTGTATTTGCCACATAAGTAAAAGTAACAACCAATTCATTGGATAAACCAGTTTTGCTTGTCTGGTTAACGCTAGTCAATATTGGATATTTCGGAGGACGGTGAATGGAGGTATGAGTTTCAACAGCAACCCATAAAAAATACTGCAGTTGTAAAGACTCGTTGCCATGTTATCACCTGTTCTCTAATTTCTTAAACTGTTCTGTGAAGTGATGTGGCCCTTTTGCACTTTCTCTGAATTAAACACTGAGTCATTCTCAGTGGCAAACTTTCTCTTGTTACTCTTATTAATTCCTGAACCAGTACACAAAAAGGAACCTGTACCTGTTTTATTATTGCCATGCAACTTTCAAAACATCATGACATCTTATCCACAGTTTTGTTGACCGTTATGCTTCCTATCTCAAAGTCACTACTCGGTATCAAATTCGACTCAAAGAAAGACCTCATACCCTCTCGTAATGAAGTGACAGTGCAGAACTCATCTGTAAATGAGTATTGCAGCATATAAGCCTGATAATCCTTTTTACTGACTGGGTTAATAATCCTGACATGAACTTTTTGTGTTACTACAGCACTAGGCCTACCCATGGTACAGCAGTGAGACAAATTAGGATCCAAATAGTGAACTTCCACAATTGAAGCAGTTGGAGGAGGCTGTGCTGCAAAATTATGATGATAGCCTGGAAAATTGATAGAGAAATTCTTTGTGCTATTTTAACTATGACCAAACAAAAACTAACACCCCAGCCCCCAAAACTGCAATAGCACATCCATCTGTATCTCATCATCTATCACAGACACCATGTGATGGTTTGTTGTTATTACTGTAATGTTACTGTGTGTTATATAACTTCCTACGTGGTCTTTTGGTGTAAATAAGTGGTTGACATTATTTGAGTGATGATTCTTTGGTTAATAGTAAACTTGAAAGAAAGCAATACATTATAGTAAGAACCAAAAGTTGTTAGATTTTGGCGATGAGGATGGCTACTATACGAAAGCTTGGTATGATGTGTTATAATACATTAAGAGAATAGAGTTTTATTGTATAGCAAAGTGTCAAGGGAGATGCCAAAATGTCAGCTTTTCCGTCTGCCATAGGTCCTTCTACCTATCAACTACTATGATCTCCAATTCCCCAACTAAAGTGACAAATGCAGACATAAATGAACAGGTGACTGCTCTGAGGAATCGCTTTGAGCCATCGCCATCAGCAAATGTAGAGACAGCGAAGTTCTCCAGTCGCTCACGAGAAAGAATAGAGACAGTAGCATTGTACTTGTTAGAGCTTTAGGCCAAAGCAGTTTTATGTAACTTTAATAATAAGCTTGAGGATAAGCTATGAGACAGACTGGTGTGTGGTATTAGTGACAGTGCCATGGAGAAACAATAGCTAGCATGAGGGATGCCCTATCTTTCAGAGATGCTGTTAAGACCATAAAGAATAGCCAGGCACAATGTCTAGAGACACAGTGAATAATGTGGAGCTAAAGGTTCAGTGAGATTTTGCCAACACAGTCCTTAATTAAGTCAACAGATCTCTTGACCAACATAAAAGAACCACAGCTGCTGTACAGCAGAGGAGTCACTATTACGGATGTTTGGGCAGAGGACAAAGTCCTGATAAAATTAATGTCTACTTAAAACTGAAAAATGTTTCTTATGTCAGAAGGTCGGACAGATACAAAGGGCTTGTAGGCAAGGTAGATCTCTAACTCATGTGATCCATCTTCACAACTTACAATACCACCAGATTCTTCGAATACGCTTTCCACAATGTAGTACACTATCTTATTTGTGTCGTTCTTCCAAAGTTCTATCTGTGGCATCAACATCCTATTTTGTTTCTGTTTGATGTGCTTGTACAAATGATTCAACATTGTTGCCTACTGAAGTATGACTGTTTGTAGGAGTGCAAAGGAGAGACAAAGCTTTAAATCTCTAGCCCAATCAAAGGGACCAGTTAGAAATGTTCCTGAAGATTAGTTTAAACAGAAACAGATCAATATTGAGATCATCCATTGATTATTGTACATGATATTAATCACAAACCATTAATCGTGTCATGAGAGATGGAGAATCAACCAGTCCAAATGGAATTAGATATAGTAGTTGCTGTTTTGTTAGTGTCGTATCAAATCCATGAGAACTTGACGTCAAAAAACTCAGGAAAAGTGAACAATGCAGCTGACAATGTAGTCAAGTGAAAGTATTACAGTACAGGAGTTGTAAAAGATCATTTTAATTGCAAAACGCATCAAGCTAGAGTGTCATTTTTTGTTTTTGAAGAAAATGGGGCTGATTTATTTGGTCATAACTGGCTTGAAGTTTTCAAATTGAACTGGAATAAGACATGTACTGTACATAGCCATGCTCTTAGAGAAATTCCAGACCTCTAAGAGAAAGCATTCCAGAAGGAATCGGGTACATTGGCAGGTTTCAAAGCCAAACTTTATGTTCATCCACCAGCAATACACAAGTTTTGCAAAGCAATGACAGTACCTTATGATTATTGTGAAAAATTGGCAAAAGAAATTGATAGATCAGTAAGTCTAGGCAGCCTAGAGCCTATACAAAATGCTAAGTGGGATGTACCTCAGGCATGTTGCAGATCTAAAACATTAATGCAAATAGAGATTGTTTCAACTTACTATAAAAGAAACGTTGATTTAACATTAGCATTGCCTCCATGCATGTATGGAGTAGGAGCAGTGTTGTGACTGATTGCAATATGTCTCTAAAAAGCATATCGCTTTTTCTTCCAGAACACTGTAGAAAGCAGAACATCATTTGACAAATAAAATAGTCTTGCCTGCATTTTTAAAGATAAAATTTTTTATTAATGCATTTTTGGTCATCGTATTGAGCTAATCATAGATCATTACCCTCTCATTACTTTTCTCAAAGACAAAAAGCCAATTCCCATGCAATCTTCACCTACAATACTGAGATGAGTTCTGACATAATCTACTTATGAGTATGAGATTACATTTAGATCTACCAAAGATCACAATAATGCAGATGCTTTGAGCAGACTTCCTTTGCCAACACAGCA
>NW_003546295.1:5899-13768 GCF_000090795.2 Amphimedon queenslandica | reverse complement strand
TGAACACCGGCTGGCCATAAGCCTGGCCAGTTGTTGAGGCCGTTAAACCATACTGGCTTAAAAAATGAATGCTTTGTGTCAGGGATGCATTGTTTGGAAAAGAAGAGTAGTGATGCCATTGGAAGGTAGATAATTGATTCTACGTGAGTTGCGTCAAGGTCATCAGGGTATGGTTGACATAAGCAGTTGTGCTACAGCAATTGTGTAGTGATCTTGTACTGATAAAGAATTAGAAGCAATGGTTAGGAATTGTCATGACTGTCAATCAGTTTCAACTACAAAGCCTCATGTTTCGTTACAAGCTTGGCCTAGAGGCTAGGTTTTGTTTACTTCTAGATTTTGCTGGGCCACTTCAGAATCAGATGATTTTAATTCTTATTGATGCTCATTCCAAATGGATTGTGGCTTTTCCTAAGTCTCATGCTCCTTCAAATGCTATTATACTACATCTTAGTGAACTTTTTGCACCACAGGGTATTATTCCAGATACCATAGTCACAGGCAATGTGTCATGTTTCAGTAGTGGAGAATTGGATTTATTGACGGTACAGAATAGCATCAAGCACCTTCATACTACCATACGGCTACAAAATTTTCTGGGTATAAAATTTCATGTTTTTTAAACACTCAATTTTTTAATTTCGAGGGGATTAAGTTTTGTGTGCAGACTTGGAGGGAGTGGTAATGCTAGTTGTTGCGGTTAATTATAGTAATGGCGGCTCCTTGTATGATTCTTTACTCATTGGATTCAATGGTCAGAGGCTTTCATGTGTATCAGTTTGTTTGGGAACCTTCTTGTGGAGAGATTTTAATGTGTAAGAGAGAGCCCAGCAATAGGATGGACCCATTTGCTGTAGCGGTAATGAAGAATGGTACTGTTGTGGGTGACGTTCCACGTATGATTTCTGCCAGCTGTCCTTGTTTTTGAGAAAAAGATGTTTTACCATTCATTTTAAAATCACTGGCACTACTAGATACTCCTGTGACTTACCACAGGGTGGCTTAGAAGTACCATGTGTGTTGATGTTTTCTGGTGAGAGCAATTCCATTGAGAAATTGAAAATCTTAATTCAAGAAGTGCTTGTTTATAAAACGCCTGCTGTCACAGCAGTAAAATACAATTTATTAACCAATGAAGTTATAACAATACCTGATGATAAAGAAAGCTGTGATGATCATAACTCCAATGGAAGAAATAGATGTTCATGTACGCAAGACGGCAAAATAAGAAAAATTGAAAAGGAAGCAGCTTAGAGAGATTCTGCAATGAATTCAACCTGGATCAGATTTAGTGACATAAAACTGGTGATTCAAGACAAAGCTATTTTGTTAGAAGGATAGCAACTACATGATAATTATATCAATTTTGCTCAGGCCCAGATTAAAGCTAAGTTTTCTACCTTTGCTGGATTAGCTTCAACTCAGGTATTCAAAACACCTAGTTTTGCAGTTGGCTGCTGGGTTCCAAGATATTGCACTGCCAAGGGAACCATTGGATGACTGCAAGTACTATCACATATAATAATGCTGAAGTTACGATTTATGATTCTTTGTTTCATACCATTGACAATGAAGCTAAATCTACCTAGCAGATGATATTTTCTCCTACTAATTTGACATTCGAACAACCATTAATGAAGAAACAAGTTGGTAATACAACGTGTGTGGTCTTTATGCTATTGCATATGCTACTTACCTTGTTCATGGAAATGACCCAGAAGGCTTGCCAACCTGTCAGTTTGATGTGATGAATCTTTACCGTCATTTTCGTGATAACTTTTGATAAGTTTATTGCTATAATTTATAATTATTAAATAGTTGCTCTTTTCCTCCTCGGAGGCTTGACTCAGCTTCTCTCCACCTTCTTTTCCTCTCTAATTCCCTCACTTCTCTGTCATGAATTATTTACTTATCATGCTGATGAAAGTCATAAAATTAATTTTGATCTTTTAGTGCGTTCATATTCTCATATAGTCATGCATAACTTCATTCTCATGCATGCATACACTGTTGACTCCCCCCATATGCAATTTATTGTAATTAATAATAATAAATATCACTGAAGTTGCCAAATATACTTGTAATTTATTCACAGTTACATTTAAGCATATATAGATCTAAAGCCTCCCAATGAGTTCATAACCATGCATGTGTAAAAGGGAAGCCAAACATGACAGCATTGAAGTTCTGCCACTTGGTCAACACTGATCTTTTGCTAAATGCAGACCTTCCACCAGCACTACCACAGTCAATTAAGAAAAGAACTGCAGTGAAGTGGCTACATGAGTTAGGATTTCATTTACAGAAGCACAGAAAGGGCATATATATTGATGGACATGAACGAAAGGATGTAGTGGAGTATCGTCGAATATTTTTAAGAATAGAAATTTTTGGAAAAAACTTATTTACCTCCACCAAACTGCTCTGATGGTCTTTCTACCTCATTTGATGTCGGTGATCCAACTGCCAATAAGGTGTTAGTTTTGATTTATCATGATGAGTCTACATTTCATGCAAATGAGGGTCAGGGTACTTGGTGGGCAGAGGAAGGAAACTTGCCAATAAGGCAAAAGTCTCAAGGAAGGGGAATTATGGTAAGTGACTTTGTAACAGAACACGATGGTTTACTGCAACTGACAATAGAGGAGTACAGGGAAGCCTCTAAATCTGATCCATCAATACGCATGTCTGCTAGAGAAATAATCAAGTTTGGCTCTGGAGGTGATAGTTATTGAAATAATAATGATTTGCTCAAGCAACTGGAGTGTGCAGTTAAGATTGCAAGCTTTAAATATAACCCAGCCTTACAGACTCCAATGCTGGTATTATAATTTGTTCCAAACCAGAAAAGCTGCAATCACAATGTGACTATATCTCTTAGCTTCACCCCACAATTACTCAATCAGATTAAGTTCACAATGAAACTTTGGTAAGTAAATCTCTTTTTGATGCTTCTCATGTAAAGAGTACTCTAATGCAGTTTTGTCACGTTTAAAGTCATGATGATTACCAAGAACAACTCTCATGTCATCTGCTTTCATGTTTCTAGTATCAACACCTCTTTCTTCCAAAACCAACTTCATGCCTATTGACTGACCATCAGATAAAACAACCTTTTTTTGCAATTTTCCATCATAATATATGGATGCTGTAAGTTAAACTCATGAAGAGATGCAATTCTTGATATCAGCAGCTACAAAACTATTCATTATAATATCAGGATGAGATTTAAAGTTGTAGAACATGTCTATCATTCACTGAGCTGACAATGGCTTCATAATACTGAAATGCAAATCAATAGTATCTTCAACAATGTCCTCCAATTATTTGCATACAATAGATCCATACCATTCCTGAAATTTCTTTCTCATGAAATCTTTGCAGATTTGTTCAAGCTGAAGTCTAATGGTTGGAGTACGTCTGTGCAATTTGCTGGAAGTAGCACATAAAGAATGTTGATACTGTCTAACAATTAAAAAATTTGTTTAATACATTGCCCTTTAAGCATATCAAACAAAACTAATGCACAGTGGTCTGAACTTAGCTTCAGTTCAGCTCGCTTCTTAGAATTGTATGGGAAGATAATTTGTTTAAGATACTGTATCATAGTCTCACTTGTGGACCAATGGTTAGCAGAATAAGTAATATGCTAATTTTTAGGGAATGCATCAGTATTTGAAAGACAATTTGAGGTAGTGCCCGCTGAACTGGTAAGAAATCCCCATTTAGTGTTGCACCAAATACTGCCGTAATATTTATGCCTTTTGTCATCGACAGCACATATTTTGACTCATTTTGTGCCTCGCATCTCCATGGTCCATGACGATGATGGGACCATTTTCATAGCTGTTTGATCCCATTTTTTAACAAGATCGGTAGGAATATCTTCCATTCATGCAACAGAATAAATATCAATTAGAAAATACTTCTTGATAACTTTTAAGTCATGAGGTAGGACTTTTGCTTTAGATTTACCTTTTTGTGAAATTCATATGGGAAAGAACACTTTTAGCCCATTCCTTGTTAAGACTACCTTAAGCCTACTAAATTCAGCTTATACTAAATTTAGCTATATTAGCAACACAGCTTTAAATCGTTTAATTAAATATATGCCGAAATAATTATTATTCATTATAATGGTTATTATTTATAGTTAATTTGGTTAAAAACGCTAAAATTAGTGACACTAAACATGACTTTTGCTGATTTCGCTAACATTAGTAGACGCAATAATAGTAGGCTTAAGGTAATATGCCACTAAAATCTGATACAAGACTTCTGTTCTTTAAAAGTAGGCCTCGGGCAACACCAATAATTACACTAGTTCCAACAGGTGTACCACATTGACGCAATGCTATAATCATGTCTTGCAAAATCCTGTCCAATTTCACACCTATGATAGGAGGTCGACCACGTTTTGTGACTTGCAAAACTGTGACTACCACTCTTTCTAATACACTTCCAGCGACCTTTACTTTCTCCATAAGCTTCATTTGACACAAGTTTCTCCAGTCTGACAGTGCTTTCTTTTAAATTCCTGCCTTTAAAATAATGTACTGCAGGTGCAACCCCATTTTCACTAGCATATCCTCCAACAGACAATTTCTCAGATTGAGGGACCTTCACATATTCTCTTCTCCTGTTGCCAGATTTCTTTGAAACTGCAACCGGGATCTCTAACATAGGATCTGTACTGTTTCTCGGCATTTCATGACTAGTTGTTGGACGAAAGTACTTGAAAAGAGCCATTACACGTGGTCTGTGCATGCGCAGTCATAAAGTTTTTAAGGCATTAATTTTCGAGTGTCAGAGAAGACTCACGAAAACGGTGAAATTAAATACCCCATGGAATTTTATGCTCGTACGGTATGCTGCTACAAATGGATTAGCAGAGAGTGCAGTACAAATTTTTTAAAGGCAGGTAAAGAAGGGAAATGATACAATGCGTTATATGTTATCAAAGATATTATTTTAGTCCTAAAAGCTTGACCCAACAAATGCCAGCAAAATAGTAAAATTGTAGAGATTAAATCTATGCTAGATTTAATAAAACTAGTAAAAATGTATCAAGACATTAGTAACATGCAACTTTAAGCAATACAATTTCTGCAAACAATAGTTCTAACAATTGGGATATGGTTTATAATTGCAATTTTAGACCAGGTCCAATAAGTCCTATTTTTTATTTTACATGGTAAAGATACTTTCAGGTCATTAGTTTGTAAATGCTTAGAACACATGAAAGGAGATTTGATGACACCGCTAATGACATCACCTTGCATCTTCCTCAAGCCACTTCGGAAGAACCAGCCACCACAGTCAAACGAACTTAACTAGAGGAGTGACACTGCTGATGATATTACCATGTATCTTCCTCAAGCCACTTTGCCAGAACCAGCTACCCCAGTCAAACAAACCCCACCAGTGGAGCCACGGCTGCCTTCTCAGAGAATATGGTCTCGTGCAAGACATGCCTTCACCAAATTGGTATGCTCCATTTGTACCACATTGACCATAGTACTTTTGCAGACAGATAACACAGTTGTAACCTACCCTGTAGATTTAGGGTTTAGTTATGTTTATAGTGGTATGGTTACTATTAATATTTACCACTACCATTATATTTGTTATTCTTATGATGTTTATGGTTATTATTTATTGTAATAATTTCTTTTGTCTTCTGTAGTACATACTTATTTAAAGGGAGTAAATTGTGATGTATTGTGATTATAATTATACTGTTATTTTTTGTTATGTAACTTTTTGTTGGTTTTTTATGGGGTGCTAAGAAATTAAGTACTTTTAGACAAAAATGCATCAAGATTTATAAGTGCTGGGAGCATATATCTAAATGCTAACAACACTTTTAACAAGAATACATAGTGTGCAAAGAAGTTGTTAATAAAGACTAATTATAGTCATGTGATAACAATGACTTATTGCAACTAGTAACAAGTCACATGATTTAACTTATTACAATAAAGGCAGCAAGTGTAAATGTCACTGCAAATCTTATCCATACAGTAGTAACAGGAATAGGATCTAGACGAAACTTTGCACAGTAAGTTGGCCTAAATAATAGTTGTTTTTAAAACTGTTGCTATTAAAAGATCGAAGTACATAAGTGTATGGTCATTTCAGTTTAGGTGTTTTTGTAACAACTGTTCTGTTAGGCCATTTCTTTCAATTTTTTGCAATTTAAGAAATAGGCTCTCTGTTATAAATTTATAACTCTTTTCACTCCTCCCTTCTTCTGTTATAATAATGTGAAGTTATAAATTTTTTTCACTATTATTATTGTTATCATGTGATGAAACTATATTTAAACTACACAACCTTATAAGGGGACAAAGACAAGTTAGACAAACTGGTCAACAAAGAATTGAGATAAATACTGATGACATTTTGGCACTACGAGCACTTGACTTTAAGTGGAGAGACATTGCCAGAATACTGCAAATACAACGCTCAACCCTGTACAATCAGTTGACGGAGCTAAACATTTCCACGTACAATAAGCTCGATGTTGAACTTGATGATATCATCAGGCGTGATCATCCCAGTGATAGTGAGGTATTGATTAATGGATATTTAGTAAGTATAAGTGTTCGAGTCCCTAGAAGGAGGCTGAAACAATCAATTAATCGTGTGGATCATTAAGCAACTGTTGCCCGTCAAGGAAGTACCATAAGATGAAAGACATACAGTGTTCCATATCCTAATGAAGTTTGGCATATCGATACTCACCATGAACTTATAAAATGGCGTGTCATAATTGATGCTGGTATTGACGTTTATCTCAAACCATAACATATATCAGGTGTTTTCATAACAATCGTGCATCTACTTCTCTTCAATATTCTGTGATGGCGTGGCTAAATTTGGATTGCCTGATGTTGTTAGGACTGATCATAAAATATCAACATGTTGCAAACATTACTTATGCTAGAAATGGAATTTCATCATGTGTAATTCAGAGTTTTGTCAAGCCCTATTGAGCTTTTGGGCTTAAGCACAATTTTATAGTAATTGAAAGTGTTTCAAGGCCTTTTTGAAAAAAAGGGCTTGGGCTTGTACTTAATTACAAGTTGTATATTCCTGAGCTTTGGCTTGAAGCCCTAAAAGCCATAGGTGTTCTTTTCATCTGTAATCATCACCTCTTCATTAGTAATCATGTGAGCATGTGGACGAAAAGAACCACACCCCCTTCAATAATCACATGACTGAAACTGAAAATGGCAGCAAAGCTACCTTTGATTTTTTGATGACAGAAGGATGAAATAGTCAAAGCTACGTGTAAACACTGCCAAGCTAAGATATCTCGAAAGATTAATACATCCAGGTTAGTAAATAAATCATAAATGATTTCTGTTTCATTTTGCCAACTTCTTTCTATACAGAAAAAACACCCTACATAAACTTCAAAGAAAGGGTGCTGAAAAAAATGTAAAATCAAGCACAAGTGGACAGTTAACACTTGCTCAAGCAGTAAAGGCACACAATAGTACAAGGAAAATGATCCATGCCAAATTAGAGCAACAGATTGACTCATTACCTTCATTGCGAAAGACTTGATGCTTCTTTATCTTGTGGAAAAGTCTATCTTTTGGAGCATTTGTTCAAGATCTTGATCCTAGATATTGTGTACCATCAAGGAAACTACTTTCGCTGAAAATTTTCCCCGATAAATATAAGGCAATAGAAACTAAACTTCTTGCAATACTTGACAATGCTTCCATTATCAACATCACACTTGACATTTGGTCTAATCGACAGATGGAATCATATATTGGAATTTTGGTCCATTTTATTTACAAATGGAAACTACATTGTCTTATGCTCTCTTGTAAGTGTATGAAAGGACTACAT
>NW_003546295.1:0-3758 GCF_000090795.2 Amphimedon queenslandica | reverse complement strand
ATTATCAAAACAAACAGCAGGCACACTTCTAGAACAGGTTATAAATTGCAACAAGTCTGAAAGACACCTTTGCAGGTCCTATAAATAGAAATCAGCAGAAACTATCAAATGTTTTGTCAACAATAATTAAAATTTTTTTAATAATTATAATTCACAGCATTTACACTAATTTTTATCTTTTTGCTGGAAGCTATATTTTTCCTAGCTGTGAAAGAGTACATTTTTGGCCACTAAACAAATTTTTCTTAAAAAAGCATTTGGGAATGACAACATTTTAAATTTGATCTGCACTTACAAAATTACACCCCACGCACTATCAAAAATGAATCAATACTGTAAATTTATTACATCAGTACATGTACTACTAGTAGTGTATTGAGAAGCCCATCATAAAGGCTAAAATTTTTAATGGGCTCTGGGTTTAGTATTATATCAATACTTTTCGGATACATGTACCACCCACTCACTTAGTTATAAAGGACACTTATCAGAACCATCTACAATATAGTCAGACCAGTGTAATGTCACAGCTTCTTTAACTCTTTTGTTATATTCTTCATCAGAATGCACAATCATAGCCTCAAAAAATGCTCCAAGATTTGATAATAAAAAAGAAATGGAAGGTTTTAATAGATCAAATGCCAGAGCTTACTACATAAGGCAGTGTAACAGGGTCAAAAGCAAAGCTAGAATTGCATATAAGATAAGTAAAAAGTATGAGATTGCTTTTGCAAAGGCCTATTCCAATCAGTTTCATGCATTGAACCCAGGTTATGTATTGCAAAAATGTAAAAATTGGTACAGCAACAACAAGGATAGTAAAATTTTAAAATCAACTTGCTATTCTAATGAAAATTATAGGATCAATCCAGACCATAAAAAAGAAGCCTCTAGAAAGCATTATCAAAATAATCCACAAACAAAGAAAGAAGCCTCTAGAGATTATCAAAAGAATCCTAACCCTCAAAAAATGAAATCAAAGGAAAGCTATCAAAATGATCCGGACCCACAAACACAATAATCTTTGAAACATTATTATGAAAATTGAGACACAATATTAACTGCAACGAAGGATAACTTTTTGAGGTTCACACTTTCTGCTAACAAAATGGATAAATTAAAGGTGGCACTAAATAAAGAAAAAAGAGGCATCTAAAAAAAGATTATTACGAACGTAATTGTAGTCACATATTATATAGATTACATTTTAATTATTCATTACCTGCACCAAATAGTGAAGCAAAGGAATATTATATTACAAAAATAATTGAAGCATTATATTACAGCCCTGAAATAGTTGATGATTTATTGCCATCAAGTATGAAAGGCATAGATTTTGAGAACATATCATATGACAGTAAATGTAATGCTGCATCAAGTTTATTGTTAGAATCAGTTTTGAAAAAAAGGTCTCACAAAGTAGGCATTTTGATACATCCAGCAAATAGCATTAGGAAAATGAAGTTGAATAGTTTTAATGATCTTGGTGAACATTGCCACACAAGGAATAGTGGCCTTATTTTTATGAATCTGCATATTTGTATCCTAATGACAGATATGATAGCCAATTAAATAGCCCAATCTCAATCCCTGTTGATGCGAATGGCATCTGTTACGTAGCAGGGATTGTTGATGTATGATGTATTGATAGAGTAGAAGAATGTAATGATGATAGTGACTCTGAAGATGACAATTAATTTTTCATAATAATAGAATGTATACTAAAAAGAGAAAGCCTGCCCTCAAATGGCACTGTACAGATAGGTGCAAGCCTTTATTAGAAAGTGACGTCAGTTCTATTATTGAAGTTAGACATTATTTTGATAAACCCATTAAAGAATTGCAGAAGCGTTTAGATGCATGTGACAATTGTCCTAATAATCATTATATGACTACATCCCTGCATTTTGAAGAAATAGATCAAGTGCATGAACGTGATTTCCGTGATAATCCAATTGTAACAGTAATTGTTAAAAAGGATGAAAATGGCATTGAAAAATAAATAAAAAATTCAGAAATTGTTTGTGAAAGGATAGGCCATCCTATTGTGTGTATTAGCAACAACACTGAGTGTAAAAGTATGCTGCGTATTTTACACAATGCATCTGTTCATTATCCTTCGTTGAGACGCCTTTTAAAACACTTTTAATGTTGCTACAAATACCCATTTAACAATAGATGTTATTGATTCTTCCCTTGCTGATGGCAATGTAGCACAATTGATAGATTTAAAAATCTATGAAGCCGATGAGACTGAATTTGATAATGTGTATTATGCTGTTAATGATGGTGAAGAAGATGACCGATTTAGAATACCAAACATAGATACTGTGAGTATTCAAATGCTATTGATGAATTTAAGAAAGCTTTGTCTGATCAGGCTGTTAATGCTTGTTGTAGCTGTGAGAGGCTTTTAAGAAAAATGTCTGTCACTGAAGCTAAAAATTTAGATAGCGATGTTTGAAATATCCTATTAGATTACATTAGAGAGAATGATCCTACAGCATTAAATAAAGTTATGTATATTTGTAATCACTGTAAACCTATTATTAGGAAAAATGAAGTTCCAGCATGTTGTGTACTCAATGGGTTAAGGTACTTTTGGATGAAATTTTAATATTTTTTTAATTGATGCCATTTTATAGGAAATAAAAAGTTGTACACCTTGTGCTATTTTTAAATTTTTACCATGCACTGTATATAAGTTATAGATCATTGAACTTTAAATATAAAAAAAAAAATTCCTGCATAACTTTTCATACTTTATGAACTTACTTGTTGCAATTACTAAGCAAATTTATATCCCTTTTTTCATTGTAGATTCAGTTGCAGTTGAAGCTGATATTCTCATTTGCCTGGTGTACAGTGGCATTTATCGGACATGGATTTTAACATATAAACAACTAGCAATTTATCATTTTATTGATTGCATGTCATAACACTACTTTTTTCTATTACCTGATGGAGTTTTGTTATCATTAATAATTCTGTTCATTTTGTAGTGATTTTTAAAGTACCATTTCAAGAAAGTCAAAGCATTAATGTTTAGCAATGAATATTGTTATTGCAGTAATGAATATACTTACATTAACCATGAATATCATTAATCTTTTTATGAATATAGTTTAATCTGACGTCATCCTACATGCTAATGCGGAAGTCACATGACTTCTGTGAGTATATTCATGGCTTTTGGCAGTAAAAGGGGTGGGTGTGCCATGTCACTGAAATAAAGATGGCCGTCTGTCCTGTTTGATTCTCTGTAAGCTCCTCCTCCTTCAGCTGTACGCGCATAAGGGAAAGCCTCGATCTCGGCATAGATCTCGGCCCCTGGTTCTCTAAAGTACAAGCTAAAGCCACAAATTGAGCAACAATGCTTTATACTGACATGGTAGCTATCTTATTGACTTTGATTGTAGATCTAAATGCTAAAGCAGCAGAGATCACTTTTTCCTCAGCAAAGAAGTTTCCAGAACCATAAGTTTTGTGATCAAATGCACACTTTATTCCTTTTTAGAAAGGAATACACCTGTGAGTTAAGCAACAAACCTTTGATATAAGGGACAAAGTCATTGTGGAGAGGTCTGACTTTTGAAGACGGTGGTGATTCACTATTTTACTATTCTGACTTGCAACAATATCTTGTTTCAATTAAATCTTTACTATCACTAGTTTTGCCAGATTAATCATTAAAATTATAACATTAATACTGTTTTATCTGTATAATCATATTACTTTTAAAAATGAGAATCATAAAA
>NW_003546294.1:373280-375458 GCF_000090795.2 Amphimedon queenslandica | reverse complement strand
TGATAGTTCCAATGGCTAGTAAGCTGCTGTGTTTAGCCCAAAGAGTCAGAGATAGACCTTCCCTAAAATTAAATTCCTTCAATTAATGTATTAAATTTATTTTCATTAAAAAAAATTTTCTACTACAATGTGGAGCTTGCAGGCACTGCTGAGTGAAGCTCAGTTACTATTGAGAGTATTAAAAAATTAAATTACTTTTTCTACATCAAAGTGGCATAACTTCTTACACATAAGTGTAGTAGTGTATACATGCATAAATTTAATGTAATCAAATGACCAATTGATATTCAAAATGACTGACCCAGGATAAAAATCAATGGACATTACCCATTGAGACTTACTTCAGACCATTTTGGAGTTTAGAGACTTCATGATTATTAAAATTCCATAAAAATAAAGTACCTACATAATTATTAAAATTTTTTGATCAGCTAAAACAGTAAAATTAACAAAACTACAAATAAATCATCTATTCCATGTATTCCATGTATTCTTACCTTCATCAAGTCAGCCATCTTGATTTAAGGGCGTGGTTTATGGCCCACCCATGTGCTCACATGTGATTTGTAATGAGATCTCTTTAGCACAGAAAGTAAATGAAAATTGCTATATTTTTGTTTTGTTTTATATACTTTTTAGAAAATAAATGGAACCTCCACCAAACTCAGCAGTAGTTGTACCTCATGGCTGGCAGAGGCTAGTGGAAAAGAGACGTGTCACTTACATTAGGTATGCAAAATTATTTTTATCTTTTATTTATAATTAATTTTTATTACATGTAGTCCTGATAATAGAGCTCTCCACTCTCGTGAAGAGGTTCTTCATTATTTGACATTAGCTGGTACCTGTAAATGTCGCCTTCGATGTCCTTTTATGTGAGACAAAATGCTTCATTTTGATCCCGCAAGACTTATTGGACTCTCAAGTGATACTATACGTTTCACTTCTAATTCATTGTGTTTCGTGAAGCCTCACCTCACTTTGCATGAAGTAAAGAGACATCCTTAGACTCAAAAAAACTCAATCTAAACCCAAGCAATTCTCATCGTCAAGTAAATTAATAAAAAACGAGCTGTCATTTCCCCTCCTTACTCTCTCCCTCCTCCTCCTCATTCTACTAATAAAATATCAAAGCCAACTGAGCCAAAGACCATGCCCATTTCCAATCTCATCAATTCTAAGACTCAAACTCCTTCTCCAGCTGGTAATGTCGTCCAAACAAACGTCTCCTATCCTGTCTTGAATCTTCATGCACTGGTTAGTTACATCACTATAGCAACTTCAAATAAAAGCAGCACAACCACTTCCACTAGTATTTCATTGCCTTGGCTGATGAACACCATTCAGAAGCAATGTTCAGTATCTCCATCATTACTTGCTAGTTCCTCTAGTCCTACTCATTGTCTCAGTTTCTTTTTGTTTTTTCTCCTATTCCTAAACTATCAGTTCCTCTCATAACTTTGTCTCCAAGCTCTGTTTCTTCTGTTGCTAAAAATAAACTGCTTCCTACGATGCCTGGCCACACTAATGTTGAAGGATTCTCTCCACCTGTTACATGTACATTGATCAAGAACACAAGATCTTTCAACACAAGTGCTAATTTATCACTACATATGAGTAGCCAATCACTATCAAGTTCTTTGTCACCACCTTCCGCAATGGAAATCGGTAACTAAAGTTAAAAGACTAATGAGAGTATAAGTAAAGGAGGGATGAATGTTACTGGAGATATGACTGAGAGAGAGGGTGGTACATTGAAGGAACAAGTCTCTAGTAATGTGAGTGAAGGTAAGATAAGAGGGAGAGAGCACAAGTACATGATAACCAGGAGGGAAGGAAAGAGCAGCCTTTAGATACTGAGTTGGAAAAGTGTGGTGAGTCATTGAAGCAATGCTTAGAGTCGAAAGGTCACTTGGAAAGTGTCCAAATTGATAGACCTGACGAGCAGAGTAATGGAATAGTACTACCTCAGACTTGTGACCTTAAAATGGATTTTAACATGACGCAATTTGATGGAATACATGTAGGTGATAGTGCATATTGCCTTTATCCTTTACCCTCAGTTCTCCTTTCTCTCTCTCTTTCTCCTTTATTTTAGAGGTTCATCTCCAAAGATCCAGTCAGAGAAGCATTCTTCATCTCTAATAGTTAATGTCACTCCTACTCTAACAGCTGCTA
>NW_003546294.1:371432-373270 GCF_000090795.2 Amphimedon queenslandica | reverse complement strand
ATGTACATTTATATAAGCTATACATTTATGTGCATATAATAATCTAAGCCCCAGTAATATAGGCTTTCATTTGTTGTATGTATATTTGTGTAGTAAGAGTTTAAGCATGTATCTACTAGGCTAGACTTGTTTGTGTCCAGTGTGTATGTTTTTGTCATGTATTCATTGAGTTTATTGGGTTACTCATTCATATAAACAACTCATGAATAATTCTCTTTGATGTTTGATGACTTAATGAGGTATTGAAATTGTATAAATCCTGGGGCCAAGAAAGCATACACGTTTGTTTTCACAAATTTTGATTAAAAATGTTAAAATTTCCATTATTACTGATACTAGCAATTATAGAAAAGTTTGCAGGCTCTTCTTCCATGAATAAGACCTTCCTCTTGCTCTTCTACACTGTGGATAGCCCACTACAGTGATCTTCACCAAATCACCAGTGTCATCATCATGGTTTGGCCAAGCGTTTGGCCCATAACATTTGGCGCCATGGTCCTAGGGTCATATCAGCATGAGATTAGCTTCATTCAGTCACTTCTTCAGCCTTCTTCTTGCACCAAACTGACCCAACAGTAGTCCAAGCTTCCATTGCTGCTCTATGAAATGTGTAGTGCCCCTACACACTATGACACGTGGCAGTGGGTTCACAATGTGGCTGCACAGCTATAATAGCATTTGTTGTTTATATCGGTTTAACACCTTCTAGTCAGGATTACAACATTTTAAACCCTCAGGCTTCACCCTCGGTTTAATATTTGCTCCTAGTTGGTGTTAAACCTACATGTAATTGTTAAAGTTTTAAAATTTTATTTACCCATTCTTGTGATATGAACACTGAAATGTCTTCACATCATTGTATGCTTTTGATATTTTAGTCAGAAAAAATCATGTTATTGTGTTCTGTAGAAGGTTTGAGCTGTTTCTGACAAAAATTTTCAAGTTATGACTATTTTTAAAAATCAGCCAATTTTTTTAAAAAGCAAAGGCCCGTGGATTTAAAAAATGGCTTTGAAATCACCAAACACTTTTATTACATTTTTTGATACATGTTGATGTCTTTATGCTACATTTGTATTTAGAAAGTTTTAGCTGTTTCTGAGTTCCAACAAATAATTTTTAAGCTACATATGTAAGCATAATTTATTATTACATTTTTATCAAGCATTATTCGTGTTAAGTATTAATTAGCTTATTGGCTTCTATTTTAATAAATACAGTTAATGATATTACAGCAATAGAATGCTTATCAATGATGATATGTTTTTTGTTAGTAGATACAATGTCTCACTGGTTCCGTCACATTGCAGAGGGAGAGCCTTGTGATACTTACCTTAAACTATCATCAGGTGATCTGGCTAGACCTCTGAGATGATAGAGACACAGTGGAGCACCTTTGACAAGATGATGCTCTCTGTGTCCAGAACCTTCAATCTATTGCTGACTATATTCACTCAGCAGGGGTAAGCTCTCTCTCTGTCTCTCTCTCCCTTTCGCACTCTCTCTTTCTCTCCTCTTGTTAGATTATTGATTTATTATTAATAGGATTTATTGACAAGAGTAGAGGAAGCTGTTGAGAGGTTCTTGTATTGGGACGAAGAAGTAATGGTATGAAGCAGTTACTTCAGTAAGCACATGCACACCTCATGTGTGTACATGTACATGTACCTTGTGTATAACTGATAAATAATTAGTCACATATTAGTAATAGAATACTGTTATGGTATTATCTATTTATTAAGTGTTAATTATTAATATTTATTATTATACAGAGTCCCAGTAGTCATGATGCCCCAGTCACTGGTGGAGTAGCAGATGAAGTGTTTGATGACAGTGGT
>NW_003546294.1:366232-371247 GCF_000090795.2 Amphimedon queenslandica | reverse complement strand
TAGCAGCTGTCATTCAAGAGATGAGTCAAGACCAGATACTACTAATGCTCATGGCGGTAATTGCTGGTCACCCTCAAGGAGGAACATTGGTCTTGATGATTCTATTAGTGAGAAGTGGGCTCAAGCTAGCAGCAACTGCTCAGATGCCAAAGAATATCTTGAGATGATTTGTAGAGATTTATCAGACGAACTGGCACAATTTGATCTAAGGAAGGAACAAGAACTGGGACAGGTTTTCCTTGATCTTGCTGCTGGACAAATAGAGAAAAATGAGAAGGTGAATTTTTCATATTAAGAACTGTACATGATCCTGCATAGTAAATTTTTATGTAAATACAGTTTGTCTCTAATAACAACAACACAACAGGAGGAGGAGGAGGAGGTAACAACAAGTGAAGGTAAGGGAGAGAGAGAATAATGGATCCTGAGAAGAGAGAGAGAGGGTGAGATGGTCAAGAGGACATAATGTATTTATCTTCTTTTTGTTTTAGATTGTTCCTCCTTGAAGAAATGATTTGTGAAATGACAATTATGATTGTAATAATTTCTAGTTAATATTTTTAATGTTAAAATTGTATGGTTTTATGATTTATAAACAAAAAATGTTAAGTGACAGAAGTGTAATGTTAAGTGATAGTGTGTAAAGAAATAAGTGATCAAGCACGATAAAAAATCTTTTGTAAAAATTATCTTTTACTGCCTATAAATGAAACTTATGAAAGTAAAGCTAATTTAAATGTATGTAGTTACATAATTTCTTAGAACCAGGTTTATTTGTTGATCAGTCTCTACAGGAAGGAGGATCATAACTGATAGTGTATGAACCTTGTACTGGGTCTTTTATAAAAGCTATATACATTATGATCACATGTAATGATAAAGGCAATGTACCTTATTTAAGATATTTTATACGAGCTCTATCTGATGAAAGAAATTGTTGCACATCAGATTTTGCTTTTCCAAATTTATCAGGATAATCTCCACAAACTTGCAGAATATTTCTCCAGGTCACATCGTCATCGGAGTCTATCCATCTCTGGAATACTTGAATGAGATTACTAGTAGTTGACTGTGGATTGGGTAATAGGTCATCCACTTTAACATTTAATGCAGTCCCAATAATCATATAATGAGCATCAGAAGATTGAAATAGCCTGAGAAGATCACTCTTTTGAGGCTTTATTTCCAACAGGAGATCTGCATATACATGAGTTAATGAAACGTTAATTATCATGACATGAAAACATCTTGTGTGAAAAGTTGCCATAGACATAATACCTGCATTATGAGACAATGAGCTTTCCCATTTAATAGTTGTTTCTGCAGTAGTGTCATTATTACCAGACACTTTAAACCTTTTACTTCTTGATGAACCATCATGATCTTCATTTTGTTTCCTTTTTCCAAGCTCATCTGCAGCGATAAAAATAGCAAATCTGAATAAAATTATAGAATCATGGTTTAATTACTACCAGAGGGCTGTCCAGTTTTTATTCTGTGTGGTTTATTTTCAGTTGATTTTTTACCATATCCTTTATTAAGAGGAGAGGGAGGATCATCAACATCATCAGACAAAAGTCTTTGTTTTATATTTGTTAAAGCAGATTCAGAGGCTTCATCTTCACTGTGTCTTTTAAGTCCCAATACATTACTAGTATTGCTTGAAGATTGTGTATCGTCATCCGTTACATCAAATGAGATGCACTGGGTAATATCAGCTGAGTGATGAAGAAACAAGTCTCTAGGACAAACTAAAAGAAAATGTAGTAAACACAAATTAAAATCAAATCGTTGGAGCAACCTTCTATATCTACTGGAGCTGTGCCATGGGATAAAGAACTTTTAGGAATGTGAGATTCTACAAGATGATACAGTATGTTTATTACAAACATGTCAAATTGATTGATTTACCAGCTTGAGATGGTATTTCACTGCTTGCATTTTGTGTTGCGTTATTCAGCTGAACAACCTAAACACACACATTTAATACAGCCATATAGTTTGCAATGCTGTATTGTTACTTACCTTACTGGACCAGTATAATTGCTTCTCATTAAACTCCACTATTCTGCCATTCAAACACATAGTTGCTTTTTTATTAAGGCCAATCACAGCAGGATGAGGCACTGCAGTGCATGTACATGATATTCCAAACATATGCTTTGACTTATAAGTGTAATGGAGTGATTGTGTTACTGTGACTAGTCCTTTGTGCAATGATGATAATAAATCACTTGTTGATAGCTCTGAGCCTTTCATTTGCTGAACCCAAACTTCAAGGTAAGTAGCACGACTGATTAAGGTAACAGTATCATAGTATTGCCCAACTTGAAAGGTAATCCTGTTACGATATTGATCATTGCCAGTTAACTTCCATTCCAATGCTCGGTCTGTCTTCTGATCAAGAAGATACACTACTAGACAACAGAATACACCAACAGGAGTATACCCACACTCAAAACATATCAATAAAGGAGCTGGACTAACTGACCCATCTCTCTCCTCTCTTTCTACATCTGCTGGTTTCAGAGCACAAGGCATAAAGTAATACTTGACAGTTTTTCAATCAACTTTAGCTTTCATAGGACCAGCTACAATATAAAGATGCTTCAGTAGTGTTACTAGTCTCTTTGCATTAAGAGGATCACCTTTCTCTCGTAATGAAATTTTATCTAGTTGTGACTCTGAAAAGCGCCCATTTTTACAAAACTCTTTCCTCACAGCAGCACTTTTTAACTGTTCAAAAGTGAAGCATGTTGTGATGAGATTAGTGATACGGTCAAACACCAGTTGAAGGTCAGTGATAATAATATCCTCCAGACCTGCTACATTAGGATAGTGCATGATGATGCCCACTCTGTGATGTAAATACCATAAAACATTTCTAAACTCTTCTGTATCCTTGATACCACACTCTTGAGCTAATTGAAAACAAGTATAATAATTAAAAAGCCTCCTCTTACTTTTTCTTAATCTTAAACTAAGAGTACACCAAGATACCGGTATTTCTAATTCCTGGAATTTTCTAGCTATAGCCTCATGAAGTAAAGAACGAAGGTGTTCTACTTCTTCTTTATCCTTTGTAGTGTTGAGTGGAAAAATGACTTGTAAGATCGGAGTCAAACAAGTGTGAGCTGTTCTCTATCTTGGTTCTCAGTTGCTGGTTGACTTCACTCACTTTATTCTCATCCACTTGGTCTCTGTGTGTAGCAATAAGGAAGGCAACGGGTTCTGACTTATCTTCAATAGGCATTTCGTCAAATCTCCATCCAATAGTGTTCTGTCTTAAACAAGCTATGCTTGCTAGTGAACGGAATATCACTTCTTCATGTGTCAATGAGGTTTCATAAGGCTTTGAATCACCAGAAGAGGTTCGATAGATTATTTCATAGCGACTCCTTAAATCTTTAGTTAGTTTGAATACCAGTAGATTGATAGCTGGGCCAGTTATAAGAGCTGGTAATATTTCATGAAACTCAGGTTGTCCTCCAGTATCAATGATGTGTAACATTGTGTGGTGATCATCTTTTGCTTCTTCAAACTTCTCCTCGTATTCTTCTCTCTTTCTAACAGGTATCTTCATTACATAATCTGATAAACCTTTGACACTATCATTTACTGAACTGCTACTATTTTGTACTTCAGTATTACTTTCTTCTTCCTCACAATTAACTATTTTTGCAGGTGAACTGGGTATATTTTCATGCTCCATAATCAAGCTCTCATCAACAACAACTGTGTCAATTGCTGCTGTCTCCATGCACATTGGTGAAGATGTAGAAACATTTTTATTGCCCTGTTGACTAGTAATAGGAGACAAATCAAATCCCTTTGGTGATTCTTGTTTGCTTTCAATTGATGAAGTTAGACCTACTGTCTCATTCACTGACATAGGCTGAGGTGTACTGGTACTTTCATGCAATATTTCATGAGGTGTGGTAGGTCTAGTACTAGATTCATCTGATGTGTTGCTTGCTGGTAATAGTTTCTTAGTGATCAGTATAGCTTCTTCATCAAGTTCCTGTTCCTTCCATTCTGTAGTCACTACTGCATTGTGCTGTGATAGTTTACGAAATGAATTAACTTGTACAGCTGCATCAATTACACCAGTACTAAGAGAAGGACCTGTATCAAGAGATTGATTGAGGAGTCTCTTCTTTAATGTACTCTTACCAGCACCAGGAGGACCTGTCAATATACACTTAACAACACGTAATAATGCTATACCACTGGATTGATGAATATGAAGGTAACTATTAGTTTTCCTATTATAAGTGGTTATCCCCTGAGTATTACAACCTTTCACTTCAACAAGATAATTTAGAATGTTCATATGTGTTTTACCCCTTATAGCTAAATGTATTGGCCTATTATTAAACTTATTTTGAGCTTCAATGTTACATTGTGAATGATTAGCCAGAAATTTAACAATGTCCAAATGACTCTTTTCACATGCATAATGTAATGGTGTATAGCCACACCACCGCTTTAGCATTAACATCACAGTGTTTATCAATCACAAGATGACGTACAATGTCTATATTTCCAGATTCACATGCTTTGTGTAGTGGTCTGTCAATGGAATTGCTTTCAGCTTCAGTATTGCATTGTGGATTATTAGTTAAAATTTTAACAATTTCAAAACAACCATTTTCACACGCATAATGCAATGGAGTTAAGCCACCCCTCCCTTTAGCATTAACATCACAGTGTTTATCAATCATAAAATGACGTACAATGTCTATATTTCCAGATTCACATGCTTTGTGTAGTGGTCTGTCAATGGAATTGCTTTCAGTTTCAGTATTGCATTGTGGATTATTAATTAAAATTTTAACAATTTCAAAACAACCATTTTCACATGCATAATGCAATGGAGTTAAGCCACCACTCCCTTTAGCATTAACATCACAGTGTTTATCAATCATAAGATGACATACAATGTCTACATTCCCTGACACACATGCTAAATGGAGTGGTCTATCTTGACCATTATTTTCAGCTTCTATATTGCA
>NW_003546294.1:362331-365994 GCF_000090795.2 Amphimedon queenslandica | reverse complement strand
CACAGTGTTTATCAATCACAAGATGACGTACAATGTCTACATTCCCTGACTCACATGCTGAATGGAGTGGTTTACTTTGATCATTATCTTCAGCTTCTATATTGCATTCAGTAGAACTGGTAAGAAATTGAACAGTCTCAAAATTAGGATTTAAACATGCCAAATGTAATGGAGTTAAGCCATCCTTCCGCTTAGCATTAACATTACAGTGTTTATCAATCACAAGATGACGTACAATGTCTACATTCCCTGATTGACATGCTAAATGGAGTGGTCTACTTAGAAGACCACTTTTAGCTTCTATATTGCATTCAGTAGAACTGGTAAGAAATTGAACAGTTTCAAAACTACAATTTAAACATGCCAAATGTAATGGAGTTAAGCCATCCTTCCGCTTAGTATCAACATCACAGTGTTTATTAACCACAAGATGACGTACAATGTCTACACTCCCTGATTGACATGCTAAATGGAGTGGTCTATTTTGATCATTATCTTCAGCTTCTATATTGCTTTCAGTAGAACTGGTAAGAAATTGAACAGTCTCAAAACTACAATTTAAACATGCCACATGTAATGGAGTAAAGCCATCCTTCCGCTTAGCATTAACATCACAGTGTTTATTAACCACAAGATGACGTACAATGTCTACACTCCCTGATTGACATGCTAAATGGAGTGGTCTATTTTGATCATTATCTTCAGCTTCTATATTGCTTTCAGTAGAACTGGTAAGAAATTGAACAGTCTCAAAACTACAATTTAAACATGCCACGTGTAATGGAGTAAAGCCATCCTTCCGCTTAGCATTAACATCACAGTGTTTATTAACCACAAGATGACGTACAATGTCTACACTCCCTGATTGACATGCTGAATGGAGTGGTCTATTTTGATCATTATCTTCAGCTTTTATATTACATTCAGTAGAACTGGTAAGAAATTGAACAGTTTCAAAACTACAATTTAAACATGCCACGTGTAATGGAGTTAAGCCATTCCTCCCTTTAGCATTAACATCACAGTGCTTATCAATCACAAGATGACGTACAATGTCTACATTCCCTGACACACATGCTAAATGGAGTGGTCTATCTTGATCATTATCTTCAGCTTCTATATTGCATTTAGTAGAACTGGTAAGAAATTGAACAGTCTCAAAATTAGGATTTAAACATGCCACATGTAATGGAGTAAAGCCATCCTTCCGCTTAGAATTGACATCACAGTGCTTATCAATCACAAGATGACGTACAATGTCTACATTCCCTGATTGACATGCTAAATGGAGTGGCCTATCTTGATCATTATCTTCAGCTTCTATATTGCTTTTCGTAGAACTGGTAAGAAATTGAACAGTTTCAAAACTACGATTTAAACATGCCAAATGTAATGGAGTTAAGCCATCCTTCTGCTCAGCAGTAACATCACAGTGTTTATCAATCACAAGATGACATACAACGTCTACATTCCCTGATTGACATGCAAAATGAAGTGGCCTGGTTTGATAGTTATCTTCAGCTTCTAAATTGCATTTGGTAGAATTGGTAAGAAATTGAACAGTGTCAAAACTACATCTTGCACATGCTACATGTAATGGTGTATAACCATTTATCCCTTTAGCATTAACATCACAGTTTTTGTCAATCACAAGATGGCATACAATGTCTACATTATTAAACTTACATGCATAAAGTAACAATATTCTCTCTTTATAAAGGTTATTTAAAAGTTTCATTATATCTGGTTCTGCTAGTTGCTTTGCTAATGCCATACATTCAAATAAACCATCCTGACTCACTTTCTTTCCTAATATTAAAACTATTTCCTTGTGTCCTTGACATGCTGCATAATGAAGTGGTTTGTTTCCTTCCTTGTCTTTAGCTTCAATGTCACACTGTGGTTTAGATATCAAATATTCTACTATTGACAGTGATCCATTATAACATGCTTTATGTAATGGAGTGGACCCAGTTCGCTCTTCTTTGACATTAATATCACAGCCAGTAGATTCAATGAGATGCTTCACTATTTCTAAATGTTCTTTATCTGTTGCTGCTAGTAGAGGGTGTCTCTCATTATTACTATTAAGGCGGATTTACAATATTACGCTAGTCCTGACGTTACGTTGACGCTGGAATAGAATCTGGTTCTATTCCAGCGGAAAGCATGCATCAAAAGGTCAAATCGCCCACACTTTTGATTAAAAATTGACGGTGCACTGGCCTAATGTCATATTGTAAATCCGCCTTTAATGTTACAGTTTGGTTGTCCTGTTAAATACTCTACTACTGGTAAGTGATTATAAATACATGCCATATACAGCGGAGTATTGCTATACTTATCCTCAACATTAATATCGTGGTTGCATGATTCAACAAGATACTTGACAATATGTACTTGCCCAAATTCTGCTGCAAAATGAATGCTTGTTCTACCCCAAGAATCTTTTGAATAATTAATTTGAGGAAGAGATGTCAAATACTCTACAATTAATAAGTGACCCCAACGACAAGAACAATGCAATGCAGTTGAACCATTACAGTTACTAATATTAACATCCACACCTCTTTCCACCAGACCTTGTACTAATGATAGGTCACCTACAGCATCAAGTAATGGGCTTATATTGTTATCTTTAGTTAATGTTTCACAAAGGCAGTTGGGTTGACTAATAAGATATTTAGCTATTGATACACAACCATATTCAATAGAATAGCTCTGTGTAGAGGAGTGTACCCATCACTATCTAACCTGTTTATATCAAAGCCTAAACTAACAATAGTAGTGAAGTATTCTAGATTACCTGATGTAGCTGCTAAATGAAGTACAGTTGTCCTTCCATCATTTAACTGAAAGTATTCATTATCCATTGGAAAGAGTCTTAGGAGGTATTGAGTGTGTTTATGTTTATTACACGTGTCCATCATATCTCTAAGTGTTATTTTCATTAATAATAATCGAATAACTTGCCAACTAGCAGCATCGTCTATACATTTAATGATATTATCAATACTGAATGGACCATACCCTGAAACAGCTAGTTTCACTATATCAATATGATCAGCTTTACTAGCATAATACAATGGAGATAAACCAGCATTGTTAGTCAATTCAAATATATTATCTGTAGCTGGGGAACGTGACAGTAATAATTGAACACATTCTATTATTCCAGTACTACAAGCTAAATGAAGTGGCTTATTACCATCATTATTATTAACAAAGAGCAATGATACACTGAACGAGGGAATTACAGTCAAAAGACGCCCTAATATTCTTGGCCCGTCAGTATTATTGGTACAACACAAGTGAAACAATGTGTTACCTTCATCATTAGTAGTAAAAGGAGACGCTCCAGCATCAATCAGACTAATAACACGATCAATATCACCTGAAGAATGAGCAGAAAAGAGATCAGTAACAACTTCAACCGCATCCATTTCCTAATTACAAGCCACTCCCTAAAGCCAGTCGCAGAAAGGGGTGTGCTAAGGTTACCTAGCAACTTAAGCATAGATATTAGAGTACAGATATTAGATTTATACTCGACTATCTATGACTTAAGTTAACTTTGTGCTTTTGCACAAAGTCTAACTTGCTATTAATGGTATGCATCTACATGCATCATATTAACTGCATGGTTTCTTTATAAATGAAAGG
>NW_003546294.1:357648-360011 GCF_000090795.2 Amphimedon queenslandica | reverse complement strand
ATTGCATTCTCTGATACATATTGGTGTCCTTATGCTGTGTAGAAAGTTTGAGCTAATTCCAACTTCAATTTTTCAAGTTACGGTCTCTTTTTGTGTTGCCATTTTCAAGACTTAATTAATACTAGGCCACACCCACTATCAATATTCTGCCCTACTAATCATAAATACTTGTCTACGACCTTGTGTTATGCAATGTGTATAAAAGGAATGTCAGTATGGACATGCACATGCATGGGTGAAATCAATCTTAGGAATGACCTGTTCTTAATACATATAATTAGTATTCATGTATAATACATGTACATGTGACTGTACTGTATGCATACTTCAATGAAGAGTACTCTTGCTACAATGTACTTACATTGACTCCAACTGCTGAGCGTACTGTCTACTTAGCATTGGAATACGAGATGGGTCCAGTGCTGTGGCTAGCTCTAAGGCTTGATCCCAATGAAGTAGATCACACTGCATCTATACACAATCAATGTACATGTACATTAATTGCTATTAATCAATCAATATTACCTTAAGGAGACAATTATTAGCGTGTACTTATTTTAGCGATTTTCATGGTACTGACATTTGGCTGGTACTTAATTCAGCGTTTTTGATCATTTGGTATTAATAACTACTAAAAAACATTTGGGGTGAGCTTAAGCAAGCTATAGATTATGTGCTGTGATCTACATGTATGAGCAAGCAAAGTCTAAATACAGTAGACCTTGTTGCATTAATCTTGCTTACATTGCTTCAAGCTTCATCACTGACTGCTCCAAAAATGTAAAGTTATCTTGCTTAAAATTAGAAGCAGTTACTGAACAAAGAAGATTGTCATCTGCTTTGTCTAAGTCTTTGGACAGCAGTTCAGTCTTATCTTGCAGACCGTTTGCTGCAAATAAGCCTCGAATTAAGCTCAGAGCTGCTGACAGCCGCCATTTTATTCATTGTGACCACACCCGCTTTTAATGAAGTTATTAAAGTTAGCGCGGACTTAAGTTAGCGATTTTTTAAAATTCGCTAAAATTCGCTAAATTAAATACCCGCAAACAATTGTCTCTTTAAGGTACTCACATCAAGTGCAACAGTTGGTTCAGAAGATTCAAGGAATAGCTCCTGTGCTCTAGAATGCTCATCTTTATACATAAAGATATATCCAGCAACAAGGTTTCTATCTTCAACAGACTAAGGGACAGATAAATGTATATGTACAAAAAACAACTCACAGATATATCCTTGAGAGAATACACTAATGATACATCCTTCATCTGCTGTGATGCAAGAATAGCTACAAATACAAATAAATAGTAACAGGAGGAAGCAAGTGTGTTTGTTAAGATACATATGTACATGTAACCATAAATCCTATCGCTATTCAATTAGAATCAGCTCAAACTTGATATATAAGATAAGAACATGTACAAGTATCAAAAATTTAATAAAAATGAAGTAATACTTATACATACATGCATGTACATGAACAATGAATATAAAAACATGACATGAGAAAAAACAAGTAGAAACATGCAACTAGTAATGCAACTGTAATACTGTCCACAATCACAGTATACAGTCAAACCTCTCTAAAACAAACCCCCAATTAGCAGACACCTCTCTATAACGTACAGTTGCTCTTGTCCCGGCCATAAAGCCATTAGGTAGTATATAAAAGAACCTCTGTAGAGCGGAACCTCTCTATTCTGTATAACGGACAAGATTTACTGTCCCCACACATCTACACGTGTATAAATTAACCTCCAATGGATGGACACGGCCCACGCAACGGACTTTCTAATTAATGCGCATCAAGAAAATGGCGGATTTTCTGGTCTGATTAGTATTGAATAACCTCTGATTTAAGGACACCTCCATATAAAGGACAGTGATGGCTGGCTCATAGGTGTCCGTCTTAGAGAGGTTTGACTGTACATGCACTATTAGTCTGTTACATGTACACATGAAACATGTATGAACAATTAAAAATCATGTTACAGTAAACATGTACATGTGCCTTAATGGTATCAGTTTTACCTGTTTCAATATCAAAATGATACAGTGCTGCAGTTCTGAGTTCCCTCCAGCAGTCTTCACTGTCTAATGCTGAAGCAAAGCTCCAAGCTTCTTTAAATTTCTTAAGCTTTAAACTTTTATCAAAGGACAATTTAATCTAAAGAAATGTACAAATTAAATTGCAAAATTACATGTAATAACAAAAGGACAAACCTCAGAATCAATAATGTCCTGGCTATCGGAATAGAAATGAGACTGGAGGCGAATAGTGTCCAGCTTTCCTGTTAGTGTCACACAAGAGAGTTCACCCTGATACAGATGAAGTGGCTTATAGCCATACTGTAACTCTGTGGTAC
>NW_003546294.1:352581-356067 GCF_000090795.2 Amphimedon queenslandica | reverse complement strand
CTGTACCTTTGAGATCTTCAATTTCAACCATTCCATACATGCCCTGCATGTCCTGAAATTCATGAAGTTTGATTCTATAATAAAGAGAGTGAGGGATGGAGTCAAAGGTTTCCAATCACTAACTGGTGGTTGGATGCTGTGGCTAGCAATGGAGCAGATGGAGCTATCCCAATATCATTGAGTGCACCTTTATGATTGCGTGACTGGAACATTTCCTAGCAAACAATTAAATAGCCATCACTCAGTAAAGTAATCTTCAAGAAGGTTTAAACTTTAAATTTTACAGATTTCACATGAATATACCATATAGTGCAAAATTTTTCAAGGTGTAAATTTCGCAAAATTGCCTTAAAAATTTTTTTAGAGATTTAATAGTCCCGAATTTAGGACTTCCGCCATCTTGTAGCATAAAAATTTGATTTTCGTGGGATTAATTTTTGCTAATCTTTAAAGAATTTCAAAATCCTCAAAATTTACAGCCCTCAAAAATTTTGCACTACACTGTAAACTACAACATTGATTCTATTTCATATCTGTCCTTCGTGTATAATCATGCATTGTCTTACTCTTCCCATTTCTTCTTTTTTTCGAGATACAATGATCATAAATCCTTTACTAAACCCCAGGACAACTTGGTCATTAGTAAACCTACATGAATACACTACAAATGAATTAATATTGAAAGAATAGATAAACAACATACCAAGCATGGCTTGTAATATCACCATAATGAGGCTAAAATTAAATAAAATAACAAAATGGCAAATAGTAAAATAAAATTAATGTACCTCAAAAATTAATTCTAAAGGGATGACTGCTTCATTAAGCTCAAAAAAATATAAAATCTTTACATTTCCAACGGCACTTAGCTATAGTATAATAATCAATGAAACAGTATTAGCAGTACATGTATAATCAACCATTGCTCCACCTGGTGAAAACTTTAATGAATGAACTTCAAATTTAATTTCCCTCTGTCCAATACTATTACCATCCTGGTCTGAAAAGGTTACCTTTCTGTCTTCCCCAGTCAATGCTAATACATTCTATTTATTATTAATAGCTTAATGTGCCAACTGGTGACTCAATAAACCAGGCCTGTACCAAGCACCTTAAAAGTGGCCAGGCCAAGATGTGGGTGTGTCAAGGTGTAGGTATGGAAACAAAGAAAACAAATAGGTTAAAGGGATTTGTTGACATTTTTACTCAAGTTCAGACTTGGTGAGGACCTGGAGGAAGAATCATCTCAAATTGAAAAGCAGGAGCTGTAGTACAAGAAGTATCCATTTTCAAGCTGTTGATTGACATATATGTGCTCAAATTTAGTAGTTATTCATTTAATTACAATAATAAATATTTTTAAAAGTTAAAAATGAGAAACACATCCATTAATCAAGCCATACCCCTTTGCCACACCCTTTTTCAGGCTGAAAACTGGTACGGCTCTGGCTGTACCAGCCGTACCGCTTGCTACAGCCCTACAATAAACTAACCTGATCACTCCATAATTACTGTGCTTACCAAGAATGGGTACTTTTCTGTCAAAAACAACTTGTAAATTATTAAAAAGAAGAAGGATAATACTACTATCTTCTTGTTCTGTGATTATACAACACTAGGTTTCCTTTAACAGTTCCAATGGCTAGTAAGCTGCTGTGTTTAGCCCAAAGAGTCAGAGATAGGCCTTCCCTAAAATTAAATTCCTTCAATTAATGTATTAAATTTATTTTCGATTTAAAAAAAAATTTCAACTACAATGTAGAGCGTGCAGGCACTTCTGAGTGTGCTCAGTTACTCTTGAGAGTATTGAAAAAAATTATTTTTTCTACATCAAACCGTGCGTGGCATAACTTCTTACACATAAGTGTAGTAGTGTATGCATAAATTTAATGTAATCAAATGTAGATACATATACATGCATGTACATTATGCATGTACATGTACAATTTGACAGACCCAGGATAAATTACTAATGGACATTACCCATTGAGACTTACTTCAGACCAGTTTGGAGTTTAGAGACTTCATGATTATTACTATTAGAATTCCATAAAAACGAGACACCTACGGTGCATGGCCTCGCCCCTATAGCTGCTATGGTGCATGCCCGCACTTCAATAACTGTTTGATTATCAGCATGAAGAGAGTCTGCTCAACACTAGCTTCCTACAGTTGCACTTGCTCTTGAATACCTGCAGAAGTAGCAGCACTGCAGCACATACATGCAAGCAGCTCCAGCCCCTCCCATGCATGTAGATTGAAAGGTGTGGCATTCCATGACTGGATGAGTGTCAGCAAGAAGACCATGTGAGAAAGAAGCTTCACTTTTTCTTTACTAATCAGCAATATATGATAAACTTGCTGACAAAAAAAGTTGCTGCCTTTGTATATTTGAGATAGTATAGGTACTTTAGTACCTATAACCCAGCAAGTTGTTGCTCTAGCGCTGCACAAACGAGTGACCTCAACAATTCCAAGTAAGTATAACTCTTCATCAAGTAAGATTTAGAGAAATCTGTTCATAATTTTTGAAGGCCATGTTCTAATCTACTGAAAAATGCTACCAGCTATCTCTAAAGTGCCAACACAACGGAACTTGGCCCAACTACTCGATTTTCTTACTTTATTTATTTATTTATTATGAACTTAACAGTATAAGACAAATATAAACAGAGACGAGAGAAAAAGGACAGTGGGTACTGAAGGACAGCAACAACATGTGTTGCAGCCAGAAAAGAATAATAATAATATATAAAATAAATAAGTGAATTAAGAGTTTGCATGAAAAAAAAGTGATTATTGGAGATGACAGGACGAACAGGGACAAATGTAGTGGAATGTGCAAGGAGAATCAGGTGAAAAATGTAGTAAAAAGTGATTCCAGAAGTGAGCATACAGCCGCCTCTTGATGGTGCCATAGGTAAGAGTGAGATCTAGGCAGTGAGAGGGGATAGTGTTCCATAGCCTCACAACACGGTTGAAGTAGAAGTGGCGTGTGGTGGAAGTTCTCCGGAAGTTTACCTTCAATTTGCCAGTAGAGGTTGTTCTTGTGCCATGGGTAGAAAAGGAGACATATTGAAGAATGTCAAAATTGTCAGGAGGACTCAGCAGACACTTGACAATAAACAATACATCCCTCAAATCATGGTGGTACATTAGAGGTAGTAATTGAAGGTCAATGAGACGATCTCTGTAGTTGAGGGGATGTGGTGAGGATACCAAGAAGCGCGTCATACGCCTTTGGATTGTCTCTATACGGGTAATGTCCTTAAGGCAGCGGGGACTCCAGAGCTGGCTGCAATACAGCAGCTTTGACCTAACAAGTGAGATGTATAGGGACTTGAGAACGTCAGAGTGAGAAGAGTAGACATTCCTTCTGATGAAGTAGAGAACCTTGTAAGCAGATGAGCATACTTTGGAAATGTGTTGGGACCATGATAAGTCTGCAGAGACTATAATACCCAGATCTCGATGAGTAGAGGTTAG
>NW_003546294.1:350348-352301 GCF_000090795.2 Amphimedon queenslandica | reverse complement strand
GACACCATCGATGGAGGTAAAATGGATACGGTTGGTAAGGTAGCACTCAAACCACTTCCAGAGAGGACCAGTGATGCCGTGTAGCCATAGCTTGTATAGTAGCTCCTGATGGGGAACCGTGTCGAAGGCCTTCTTGAAATCCAGATAAATAGCCTGGACAGAGTTTTTGTTCTCAATTCCCTCAAAAACATAATTAAAAGACTCCAGTAACTGGGAAAGGCATGAGCGGCTCTTGAGGAAGCCAAACTGGGACTTAGAGATCAGAGGTTGAATGAAATCGATGATCTTCCTATAGACGATAGATTCTAGCACTTTAGATAGGATACATAGGAGGGAGATGGGTCTGTAGTTGCTGACAATAGAGGGGTCCCCACTTTTAGGAATAGGACAGATCTTGTGAGTTTTCCATTCAGAGGGAACCTTGTGGTACATGAGACAGTTTGAGAAGAGGCTGGTGATTGATGAAAGAAGGGGGCCAGAGCAAAGTTTAATAATCGAAGGAGAAAGGTCGTCCACACCAGGAGCTTTGTTTAACTTTAGTGTGTTGAGGGAGTCGAGGACATCAGTTGAGGAGATTGAGATGTAATGTAACTGAGAAGAAGGAGAGGGCAGGTCCTTCAAAGGTGGTAGAAGGAAGTCACTCTTGGTAAAGACAGAGTTGAAATAGTTGTTAAAGAGAGTGACTCTAGATTGGGGATCAGAAGAAAATTGATAGCCCAGGTGTACTGATTGTGGGATAGTAGGGGAATTTTTAAGAGAGGATAAGTAGGAGTGGAGAATTTTTGGTTGAGAGAAATATTGGGAGGAGATACGGGAAAGAAAGTGTTTCTTGGCGGAGACTATGTCAAGTTGAAGCTGGGACTCCATGTGTTTTAACTTGTGAATGAGATATTCGGAGGCATGAGAAGCTTTGTTCACCCTGCGTCGGAGTGTGCGAACCTGGCGAAGTTTGTGACACAACTCAGCATCGAACCATTTGGGCAGAGTGGTAGCAGGAATGTATCGTATAGGTACAAAATTATCTCTAGCAAATGTAATAGAAGACTTGAGAAAAAGCCAAGCTGACTCAACATCTGACTGCAAGGTTGGGGTGATGGTGAGAGAGGAAAGGTAAGAGGAAATACTGTCCATGTCGGCGTCATTGTACTTGTAGTAGTAAGAAGGTTTGTTACGGGAAGAAGAGATACGACTTACAACAGAGAAGAGGACCAACTGATGATCAGAGACATTACAACAAGAAGCATCACCCACAGTAATATTAGTCACCAGTTCAGGATGGCTGGTAACAATGAGATCTAAGATATGACCATGGCTGTGAGTTGGAGAGTCGACGAGTTGAACAAGATTGTTGGTGAATAGGTAATTGCAAAAGAGTCTTGATGAGGGGCAGGTGGCATAAAAGGAGGACCAGTCGATGTCAGGGAAATTGAAGTCCCCAACTAGTATGAGAGGGCCAAGGTGAGAAAAGGAAGAAAGGTGAGAAAGGAGAGCATAGATAGATGACGCAGGACTTTTTGGAGGAAGATAGACTCCACACAATAAGATTGGTGGGGAAGAGTTGAGTTGAACCATGATCAGTTCAACATCAGTGGCAGTAAAGAGGAGAGAGGATGAGATAGAAGATGAGACTGCGATAAGTACACCACCACCAACATGTGGCCTGTCATGACGATAAATATTAAAGTCGGGGGGTAAAATTTCATTGCTGGAGGTGTCGCTAGACAACCAGGTTTCAGTGACTATAACGACGTCAAAAGACTTGCTATAGACCAAGGACTGGAAGAAGTTTAACTTGTTCCTTAGGCTCCGAGAATTCCAGAGGCCGCATGTCAGAGATAGTCATTGTGGCAGTGCAGTGGCAGGATGGGATGCAGTGGGAGAAGAGGGGGGGAGGAGATCAGTAGTAGGGGGTAGGGTTGAGAGAGTAGGGATACAAGAAACTTTGAAGCTTCT
>NW_003546294.1:305795-338714 GCF_000090795.2 Amphimedon queenslandica | reverse complement strand
TTACTGTGCTTACCAAGAATTGGTACTTTTCTGTCAAAAACAACTTGTAAACAATTAAAAGAAGAAGGATGAATACTACTACCTTCTTGTTCTGTGATTATACAACACTAGGTTTCCTTTAACAGTTCCAATCGCTAGTAAGCTGCTGTGTTTAGCCCAAAGAGTCAGAGATAGACCTTCCCTAAAATTAAATTATTTCAATTAATGGATTAAATTTATTTTCAATTTTTTTTTCATTTTTCCACTACAATGTAGAGCATGTAGGCACTGCTGAGTGTTCCTAGTCACTCTTGAGAGTAATATTATTTTTTCTACATCAAAGTGGCATAACTTTTTACATAAGTGTAGTATAGTGCACTTGTATACACTCATGCATAGATTTAACGTAATCAAACGACCTAGTAATATATTCAAAATGACTGACCCAGGATGAACATTACTGACCCATTGAGACTTACTTCAGACCAGTTTGGAGTTTAGAGACTTCATGATTATTAGAATTCCATAAAAATAAAGTACCTACATGATTATCGAAATTTGTTGATCAGTTAAACACCAGGTTAACATGTGTTACAATTAATAGTGTCACTTTGTGATAAAATGATGAGAATACATTGGAAGTACTCAACACTACTAATCACAATATGCCCACCCAATAGCTAGTGATAATATTATGGCTGCTTGTTTCACACTTGAGATACTGCCAAAATGTAATAAATGTAAAAAATTGGGGTGACTTTGGAGCCATTTTTTCAGAAAAACCATGAACCATAGTACAGGAGTTTTTTTCGGAAATTGGCCCATTTTAAAAATGGTCATAACTTGGAAAATTTTAGTCGACATCAGCTCAAACTTTCTACATAGCATAAGAATATCAATATGTATCAGAAAATGCAATAAAAATTGAGGGTGATTTTGGAGCCATTTTTTGAAAAAAACCATGGGTTATAGCCTTGGGTATTTTTGAGAATTTGGGTGTTTCCTTAAAATTGCCGTAACTTGAAAAATTGAAGTCAAAATTAGGTCAAACTTTCTACACAGCATAAGGACATCAATATGCATCAAAAAATGTAATAAAAATTTGGGGTAATTTTCAAGTCATTTTTTGGAAAAAAAACCATGGGTTAAAAGTACAGGAATTTTTTCAGAAATTGGGAATTTTAAAAAAATGGACATAACTCAAAAATTTCACTTAGAATCGGCTCAAACATTTTACATAGCATAAGGACATCAATATGTATCAAAAAATTTAATAAAATTTACATTATGGCTGCTTGTCTCACACTTCACCTACCGCTAAAATCTTGAGCAATTGCCAAGTGTTCCCCTTCCTTATCCCAATCCAGTGATGTACAAGAACCTGGTAATGATATTTTTGTGACTAGGTTCCCTTGACGAGTGTAGATAATGACTTCTTTAGTAGACACACTGCAGTGTATGATGTATTGGCAAAATCAGGGAGAAAAAACTTACCTAGCTACAGCCACAAAATTTCCCAAAACTGACTGCCAAGCAAAGTAAGTCTTGCCTTTAACTTCTTGCGGTATCTCAAACAGTAACTTTAGGCAATAAATACATAAAAATAAGGAGTGTATGACTAACAATACCTTCATTTTCTTAATTTCTTTGGGTGTACCAAGAATATACCGCCATTGCTGTTACATTAATAGAATTCCAATTAGTAACCATGGTGAGTCTCACGTGACTGTCATGTGACTAGTCATGAGACTCCTGACCTCAGCGAGCGTGACGAGCGTGTGTTAATATTGTCTTTCTTCTCCTCTTTCTCCCTTTCTCCCTTCCCCCCCGTCCTGCTAAGAGGGAGGGGAGAGAGAGTACTGACTGATCTTTCGTTCTGTAAGAGTCTTCATGTCCCGATAATTCTGTGATGTCTGTTGGTTTTCTTTGATTGTCTTTTCAATTCACACATGTTATCATCATTGCATTTATTCCTGGTAAGAAAGGACCATAATTGTACGACTTTATGGGGAAGGCTCTCGTATTGTAGGTAATTATTATTTAGATCACAATTATTATAAAGAAATTGTGTTTGATTTCGTGCAACACTAATCACTCCCATTATATTACAAGGTGAGAATCAATGCTGTGTATGTATACAATCATTAGCTGTCATTTTCAGGGATCCCATCTATTCATTCACTAATATTCCATTTAGCAGTATCATTGTGGTCCATTTGACGCATTATCAGTATCAATTGTCTATAACTCTCCCTCCTTCTCTCTTCCCTTTCTATTGATTATGGCTGCACAGTCTTCAGCGACACTTCAGCAACAAGTATCATCGTCTCTCTCCTCCTCCTTAACATCCTCGCCATATGCACCCTCTTCGCATCATCTTGAACACACTCTCTTAACCACTCCTCCTCCATCGTCCAGTGGTCCTCCTGGGGGTATCCCTACGCTTGAGTCTAGCATATACTCACTGACACCAGATCTAGCGTCCCTCCCGACTCCTGGTACAGATATTGAGTCTACCGGAGCCAGTCAGGTTATTATTATTAGTAGTGCTGTGAATAGTAACAGGATTGTGTTATTTGTTTTGTAGAAGATCACACTACTCACAAGGAGTCACCCTGCCAATCCCGGCCCTCCTCAGGTAGTAAGCTTTAGCCCATTCATTATCTCTTATGTGCATGACACATTCACCTATACCATATTGTACACTACAGTCTAATGCATGACATGTTCATCCATATAATGTACAGTCTAGAGTTTATTCAGTTGTTTGTGACCCTGCCAATCCCGGCCCTCCTCAGGTAGTAAGCTTTAGCCCATTGTCTCTTGTGTTCATGACACATTAACCCATACCATAGTGTACACTACAGTCTAATGCATGATATGTTCATCCATATAATGTACAGTCTAGAGTTTATTCAGTTGTTTGTGATTGGTTTGCTTGTGCTGATGGCATCTACACTGTAGTTTTGAAATAACACTATAGTTCCCATTTTGAGCTTTGATTTCAGTTACTACTGCCATGTACATATTCATGTCCATGTACGCCATACATTTATTAAAAGTCATGTTGTTATTATTTTTGTAGCCCGCTCTTTCGTCCTCACCTCTGGGGAGTCATTTTGATAATAATGTACTATCACGTATGCTATTGCCATCAGCTGACACTAGTCCTCTTACCAGACAACAGCAAAGAGGTACTAATAATAATTGCTCATTAACTATTGAGCCATTGATAGATTATTACTTTGATACGGAGGACCCTTCTGTGAACCTTCATGACTTCATTATTAATTCATTACAAGCCCCCAAGTAATAACAATTATTATTATATATAATGATAATCCTCAACTTGTCTCTGTTGATAGGAATCGTGTTATTCTGTTGCAATTAGAGGATGAATTCCTCAAGTATGTCTCTGACCCTAAAAGGTACTGACTGATACACCTTCCTCTATTTCTAAAGCTTTCCTTCCATGTTTACTCTTCCTCTCTTGTTCAATGTCCTGTTAGCATAATATATGTACATCATATACATATACACATAAAAGTATTATAATATTTTACTTGTAGGACTGAGCCACTGAAGCTGCCATCATGGGATTCTTATCATCGCATGTTAGCTCATCGTGTCGCTGCCTACTTTGGTTTAGAACACAACGTTGACCCACAGGATAAAACTAGAGTAGTTGTATTAAAAGGACCTTCAACACGATTGTAAGTGACAGTGATATTCCTATCACTGTTTACTACTGAGACCAATGTGCCTATTAAACACAAAATTTATGAAATTTATGAATGTTAAATTACATTTTAATAATTAAAGGCGCGTGATTTGGTGTTTACTTATTCTTATCAATGCATAGTACAGCAGTGTGTGTTTGTATGTTGTGCAGTAACTAGGTTACCTTGTTAGCTATTATCTAAATGTTGTAGTTTGCATCAGTTATATGGCTCTGTTTATGTGTATTATGATTGTGTTTGTATTATCATTAATAGGCCACAGCAGCGTTTCTCTGATCACATTCCTGCAGCTGTCTATGAAGAGTCTGACAATATTTCTGAGCCAAAATTAATATTGAAAAGAATAAGAGCTAGCAGTGGGTCTGAAAAGGTAGTATATTATATTATTTTTAATTATACATGTATTTTACCATTATGATTCATATTATTGTTGTTGTTATTATTATAGTTTGATGGTCTTTCAAACAATGCTGCTGCAGAGATAAAGACATTTGAAGAGAGAGAGGAGGAATATGAGAAGGCAAGAGCAAGGATATTTAGTCAATCTTCATCTCAACTTCATGAAAGCGACACTACTTCTATACCATTTGATCTCTTCAGCACCTCTCCTTTCTCACAAAGGTAAAAGCTATAGTAACCATGTATACTAGTAACTTTTATTGTAGTAGCACTTGTAAATTTTTGTAGTTGTCTTGTAGTAAACAAAAAGAATATTAATATATTTTTAACAATTATATGCTTGTCAAATTGTAAATCATACATCATTATAATGGATTACCTAATTTCCTTATTTTATGGTGCCTGTTGGTAATGCTTTACCTTTACTTCCCTTACTGGACTATGTGTACATACTGTGATGTCACATTGACTCTATACTGTGCTCTACAGATAAAAGAAAATCCATTTTTCTAAGTTGTTGTTTATGTCTGTCTTAGCAATAGAGGGTATGGCTCTATTGCCTAATCATATGCCAATAGTCCAATACAGTGTATGTCAATACTCAATGCACCACAGCATATTGTACTACTCTTGCTCTCTCATTTGGTACATTGTACAAATGTACTTTGTACTAGCTAGTACATGTACATACATGTATGTATTAAGGTAATTAGCAATGGAAATGATCTCAAGTTATTGTGTCGTCTACATGTATAAAGTTTTGTTTCTGTCAAATTTAATGGCTATAATTTTTGAGTTAAAAATAATTATGCCAATATTAATTATGGACTATTTTGTTGAAAGTTTTTGATGCATACTGGTACATGTATATGTATTTGTACATGTGTGTAGCCGTGTACATGCTCTTTTGTCATTAGAAGTTTCAGCCAATTCTAACCTTGTATGGCGATTTATTGATATTAAAATTGAATACTGTGTGTGGCCAAATTGGATTACATTGTGCGTGTAGATGTTGTTACCTTCTGTAGTAAAGAAATATTTTAATTTGTATTTACTATACTGCTCCTGCTATGTACACATTTTAATGTAAATTTAATAATTTTATAAGTGGTATTCTTTGATGGTAAATTTGCTATACAATAGACTTCAAAAAAACAATATAGCGAATGTACATGTATATTTGTACACATTTTGTACATGTATTGTACACATACAGTGTTTGAAAATTATAATTATTAAGCAATTATGCATTGATATTTTGAGCCAGCCTGTTTTATAATTTAAATATAATTGTACATGTATACTAGTTATGATATTTTACACAAAGCATGCTAAATGAACTAAAAAGCATGCTTAGTGAGCTGACAAGCGTTATACATGTAGCTTATAGAGCAACTTTAAAATAACATGAATTTATCAGGAAAACTATAAAAATAAAGAGCCATTTGTGAGGAAATTTGGCCAAAAACTGTAGCCTTTCACCTTTATAAATTCAAATTTGATTGGAATGAACTAAAACTTTCTACACAACGTTAGAATTTGTGTATGATCAGAAAACGTAATAAGAATTCTATCCTTTTCATGAATTTGAAAAAATAACAGTAATAGGATATTTTTTCAAATTTTGAGAAACTTTAAAAGCAACTTTACATGTACATGTACTACAGTTAATATTAACATGTGCAGTGAGCAATTCACATGTAGTTGAATTTATACATACACGTAAATGCATTGTTCAAGTTTCATTATGATTAATTATTCTTTTGTTTCTATAGTCACAGCACACTTCGTACTCCGTTACATCATCGACGTACATTCAGTGACACGGCTTTCATTAATAAACTATTCTCTCAAAAGGAGAACAAGCCCGGTCCCTCCAGCAGTGGTAACAGCCCCAGTAGCACTCCTGCCTTCTTTCCTCCTTCCCCTCCCTCCCTCTCTGCCTCCTCTTCCAGTAATGTTATCAATCAATCTTCAACCACTCCTGATGTGGTAAGTACAGTCCACACATGTATAATGGATGTTATGGCAATTGATGCATTTCTGAATATTATACCGTATGGGGGTATATTTCCCAGTGAAAATATTTCACGAAAATCACTTTCAAACTAATCCACAAGAAAAAACTTTTCTTCTACTGACCATTATTATAATTTAAAAATAATTTTCATAGATAAAAATTTTCATGAACTTTTTAAAACCGTGAAATTAGCGAAATTAAATCCCCATGAAATATACCCCTCATTTACATGTACATGTACATGTACATGCATGTGTATTTAATAATTTTTATAGCATGCACATGCATGTATAAAAAACTTTATTGCACAGTCTATGCTATTGATACTTATTCTATTATTTCATAGGAGACTCAGCTAGCTTCAAGACAGCATCAGAAGAGAGTCGTAGCCAGCAGACCTCAACCCCCAACCTTCATGCCATTGAATTCAATGCAAGGAGGACCACTCCCCACAGCTACCATACCTATAATGTACCATCCTCAAGCAGTCATTGATCCTAGCTGGTATTATAATCATATGGTTCTATATCCAGTTGCTGCTCCTGCTGCTCCTGGTCCGCCCCCTCCCCCACAAGCTGCCGGGTATCCAATGCCTCATGTTGTACAGTCCCCAGTCCTTCCTCATTACTCATTGCCAGGACAGCACCCTGGTGTTCCTGGCGTTGGCCCTCGTATCGGTGCTGTTGGTATACGTGTACCCTCTCCCTCGGGGATATCTGATCATTTAGGATCACCTACTCATCCTGGAGGCATTATCTATAGACCACTCCCACAGCAGGCTCCTGGAGTTCAAGTATGATTATTGATTAAGGCTTACTTGATGAAACATGTTTGATATTGTGACTGTGTTAGCTATTGGGACTCTCTCTATCTGTTTATTGTTATTCCTCCATTATCACTTTGTTTGAGTTGCATTATGTAACAAATTATGCATGCAGGGTTTCTCATAAATTGAGTCAACATGATTCCATCATGTTAACCAAGTGTGGTGACACAACCCTAATACTTGCAATACTTTTATTGTAACAATAGTAACATAGCTGTCTATTTGGCAATCCCTTTGTTATAAAGTATGAATATGTATGGATTTATGGATAGCTACCTATTTACATCATAAAGGGGCACAAAAGCATAACCAGCAATGTATATAATTATACATCATTACCCATAAAGCATGCTAAGTGAGCTAAACAGCATGAGCTTGATGAGCTGACAAGCACTGCATGTATACATGTATAATTATAGTACTATGGCTTTTGGAGCAACTTTTAAAATTTGTGAAAAAAATCCAGTTCAATTGGAATACAGCTTGAAATTTCTACTCAACATGTATGATGTATCAAGAAAAAAATTATAAAAATGGAAAATTTTCTCTTTGTGATTTTTGTCAAAATACCCTATGAGGCTGTGACTAGTGACTACTTTATATTACAAGGTCTTTGGCCCAATTGTTGAGCAACTTGACAATGTACATGTAACTATTTCTACCCTGATTAACTTCTATTCTTAATTCATATCACTGCATGACTTGATCAATGATTATTAACCTCCTTTTTACATGTACAGTACTTGTATCTTCTTAACCCCTTGTGTTCTAATTCTTTATTTCTTATTATAGTTGAAATCGGAGGAATATTCTAATGCTGGCCCACTATGGAGTCCTCAGGGTATCCCTGTCTATCAGACACCTCATCTTCCTCCTTCCTCCTCCTCTCAGTTCCCCCTCCCTCCCCCTGCTAACATTATAGGCCCTGGACAGTTAACGGAGCAAATGGAAAAGGGAATGTCATTGTCAGATGGAGTGGATATGAATGATTCTTCTGGTGATAAGGTCCCTCCAATAGGCCAACAGAGACAGCCACTCTACATGCATACTCCCAGTCACGTCTATGGCAGAGGTGGAGGGGCTCAGCAGATGTATGGGTATCCTGGTATGGATCCTCTTGTTATTAGTCCAACTGCACTAGTCCCACCAACTCAATCTCAGTTCCATCCACTACACGGGCATAGTGACACAATCCCTTCTAGACAGCATCATCCTTCCTTCCCTCCAACTAACCTCTCTATTCATGGAGGTGACAGTGGGTCCCCTACACTGCCTCCTGGCATTACTGCACAGTTCCAGCCACCAATGCAAAGCCCAGTGCAGATTCTTGGACACACTCTTAGCACTAGTATATTCTCACCTCCGCCCTCAGCTGGCCCTTCTGGCCTGTTTATGACTCCTCCTGGATCCACTGCTAGTGTTATACCTGGTGGGGCAGGTGGTAAGCCTAATTCCCCTGGTCATTCAGCAGTGGTTGGCTCTGGTGCTATGAGATTCACACCTAAAGGAGGTGCAAGGCCGCCCGAGCTCCCAATACAAGCCCAACCAACTAGCATTGAGACGAGTAAATCAAATGATGTGACTGGTGTTCCTCCTGGTATATTATCACAGCAGCAGCCATTACCGCCAAGACTGGCTCAGAGAGGAGGAGGTGGGACTCGTTATCAGAACCAGCGTCATCCTAGTAATAGAGCTAACATGAAAGGAGGTCCTGCAGATTCTCCGTCAGTTCAGTATCATCACGGCCAGTATGCAGTGCCTAATAACACTCATCATCATCACAATCCTTATTCTACTGGTGCCCCTAGGAAGGAACCATTGTTACCCACGCCAAGTGAAATGATTAAACTAGATACTGGGATTACAGGTAAATGGCATTAAATCTCTTTTTATATCATTTTGTTTATCTTAAACTAGTGTTATTATAGTTATACTTTTAAATTGATAGCCATTTTTGGACTTGGGCAAAATTATAATATCATTTTTTGAATGCACACAACCCAAAAATTTGTGATTCTTGAAGCAAAGGCAAATTTATATTTTTTTAGAGGCACTTTAATATATATATTCATTATAAAAGTATAAATTCTGTTTTTTTTTTTTCATTCATAGCTGGAGTGCCTGTCCACATTATGGAAGTTCTTAATCCTTTTCCAGAAGATTCATCAGAGAACCAGCAGTTGATATCACGACTACAAGTATGTGCACAGTGGTAGTAATTTTTAATACATTTTACACTTACAGCAACGAAAATTACATGTACATGTACATTTTGAAGCAATTTGATCTTTATCCTTATAATACTACAAACTATTGCTGTTGTTTTATAGGAGCATGGTGCATTGGAATTCAAACGTAGTTGGATGAATCGTAATACAGAAGTGATGATTGCCATATTTGACAGCAGTGATTCTGCACTGCAGGCTCTCAAACAATGTGTATTGCCTTCTCCGGCAAAGCTCTCAATCCCTCTACCTACTCATGCGAAGCATATTTTACAGCTATTGATAAAATTTTAAATGTGCATTTTTGCTGTTTATAAGTACAATTTCTTTTTCGTTTTAATCATTATTATTATTTTTCTATAATTATGCAACACAACATGATATTGTTATTATTATGACGCATGCATGCTGATTCTTGTTAAACCACAATCCTTTTTTACACAGACACTAATTCTCACATGTAGACACTATCTCTTTTTTTCCATTTCACTATCCATAATCATGCTTTTCATTACCAATAATATTATTATTCACATTGGGAAAATTGCCTCATGAAAAAAATTCAAAAGAAAATTAATGAGAGCCCTCTAAAAGGAGGTAAAAATAATAATTGTGTGTGTGTGTAGGTATTATTATTAGTAGTATAAGAGAAAACAAAATCCAACAGAAAAAGAGAGAGAGGAAGAACTAGCAATAGTATAAAAGTACATACAAGTCATGAGTATCCTGATGGGGAATAAAGAAATTATTATTAGTTAGAAGGAGGAGGAATTGAGCCATCAAATAATTCGTCAAAGGAACTGGCTTGATTTAAACCTAGCGATGGGCCAAGATCAGGAATAGGGAACCCAGTCAAATCAGGAGTACCATTGAACTGACGAGAAGACTATGAATAATAAGAATAATAACAAATTTAATAATTGACTTACTCCACTGCTCATCATAGAATAAGGAGAATGAGGGTTTGGTGTCTATTAGTAGAAAAAGACAAAAATAATTATTATTATCATGAGCTTGCTTAATTTTTCAGCTACATTTATTACAAAATTTTGGCCACATTTTATGGCCTAGCTTTGCTTCAAAAATAATAATAAATATCATGTGTTTAAATTAAAAGTGCATCATGTATTGGAAATGCAATTGAAATGCCCTTACTATAGTGCTACTATAATCTAATTAACATCAAGGCAGGAAAAGAAAATTTAGGAAACATCACAAGCTACAGTATATGTGTACTTACACCAACAAAAGAGTACAGGGAGGGAGCAGGGCTGGCAGGATTGCTTGGTGTTCTAGTATGACTTCCTGGCATTGTTATAGTAACTTGAGACTCTAAATATCCATCATTGCGTGCCTCAACTCCTAATAATAGTAATAATAATAATAATAATAATAATAATAATAATAATAATAATAATAATAAATAACAACAGATCAGCTCAAAAAGTACATTTATAAGAATCAGATAATGTGATTAAAAAATGGAGAATTCTCTTGCAATTTTTGATGAAATTTGGCAAAAGTCTCTCTGCTACAAACAATTTTTAGCAACTTTAAAAATTCATTAAAAATCCAAATTTGGTCAGAATCAGATCCAAGTTGATACACAACATAAGGATATGAATACGTATCAGAAAAAAAATTATAAAAATGGAGAATTTTTCCTCATCATTTTTGGCAACAAGACCATGTACTTATTTCCGTTATTATTATCTCATTTGTTAACCTACTATTTATCCTTGTGTTGTATCTATTTTGTAAAAAATGTTTATTTAAGGGCTCAGTTCCCTCCTATACTGTACTACAGTACAGGGACTTTGGCCCAACTTTTGAGTAATTAAAAAAATTCATAAAAAATCTAAACTTGATTGGACTCGGCTTAAACTTTTTCCACAACATAAGAACATATAAATTGCATCAGGAAAATTTATAAAAATGGAGAATCCTCTGGTAGCAATTTTTGACAAAATATCCTGTACTATTAATAGGGTACAGGGTCTTTCTTTGACCAGATTTTTGAGCAACTTTAATAATTGACAAGAAAGAAGCTGAGCACTATGCCAGATATCTGTGGGAAGGGCCCACCCCGAAACAAGCCAATTTAAATGCAACTTTGTACATTTCAATAAATGATGATGATGATAGCTCACTTTGAGGAGTGTAGTACGGGCCAAAGACTTCATCTTTAAGACGATTAGGATAAAGAAAGATCAAGTGATGTAAGTCATGTAATCTATGTACAGAAGGAAATGAATCCTTAATATAACTGTAATGTGATTCATATTGATACCTATCAGCAAATGATCGAATGGTCAGATCATGTTTACCCCATGGAGCCAAATGAAAGGTTTGTTTATCCCCAGTTTCAGTTTCTGTATAATAAAAACAATAATAAAACAATAATAGAAACAATATAAACAATAATAGAAACAATAATGATGACAAAGTTAACAACAGTGTAATAATAGTAATTAATATAAACGTACAGTGTACAATGCCATTATTATATGTACTATACATGAGCTGTAAATATTAATTTGTGGGACTGCATACCGTATAGCACAAAATTTTCGAGGGCTGCAAATTTCACAAAAAAATCTACTTATAAATTTAATTTTCACACATTTATGCGATCTGCCATCTTTTACCACAATAATTTGATTTTTGCAAAAGTAGTTTTTGCGAATCTTCAAAAAATCACAAAATCCACAAAATTTACAGCCTTTGAAAATTTTGCACTATAGGTATCTGTATAAAATTAATGCTGAACAATGAGCATTGATATAATTAATCTTGCAGATTCTTAATGTCTGATTTTATAATAAAGGGTATGCCTGTCCCTGTACCATATACTACAGTACAAGTACATGTGTGTGTGTATGTGTGTATGTATGTACATACCAGCAACCCAAGTAACAGAGGCAGCTCCAGCCTCAGAGTCAGAGAAACGCACAAGGAAAGTCCCTGGCTGAACTTGGAGCAATACCGACTGGGCTTCAATCTTATCCATGAAACCTTCAAGCAGTCTAGACAATAACAATAAATAAGTAAATAATCATACACACCAAATAAAACAACAAACATTATATTAAAAAAATTCACACAAAATCCACACATACCCTAGCTAGTACTGCTGGTACAAGTACATATATCATTTTAAAAAAAAACAATGGTTGCTACAAAATGCACTTGGTCTTAATCTAGCACTGCATTAATGAGCATGTGCATTAATGATAGGTAGTTTTAGAGAATTTCAATTTGCCAATCACCATAATAAAATCCACCAAATTATAGCACAGTATATATTATAGTACTAAAGTGTCACTTACCCTTCGACCCATTCTCTCTTGAGTGTGGTCTTAATGAGGTCCAGGTGCTTATAGAACCACTCCCAGAAGGTAAAGGAACGACCTCTTAACTGATCACGGCACATCTGCTGTCTTGTAACAGACATCTGAATAATATCCTCCTCCATGCCTACTATTAATGAAATAAGGTAATATAACTATTAGCAATTGAGAGCATGTACAGTACATGATAATGTACGTATTACATATTATGTATACTATTGCTGTTAATGACAAATAGAAAGTCAACATAATCTACATGTACATGTGCAAATACAATGTACCTGTACATGTAACTATCATGCATACTGTACAATTATTGGAAATTTTAAGTCACACAATATACATGTACACATACACATGCATCCCCCAAAAAATATAAAAGATACATGCATGTACATGTATATTCATGACACTATTCCCTTTTACAAAATATTGATACAAATCAAAAGAGGGAGAATGATAGACATGTACATTATATACTTACCAACTCCAAGAAGTTTACGTCCCAAATAGTCAAGGTTCCTAGGAGTGAGTCCTCTGCCTGAAATAGTTTGAAAGTAATGATTCAATGCTTCAGAGACCCTAGGCCATGATACTACTTCTGGTACAACAAACGGCTCTCGATTCTACATAAGAGACGATAAACAAAATCCCAAATAAAACTGGACTAACAGGTTCTGCAAACGAGTTATCCCAGAATATAGTAGCCTCTGCTGCTGGCTGCTGAGTGACATGGACTATAACCACCACTGGTAAGCTTTGACACTAGAAGGTATAAACATACAATATAAATACAATAAAGGATCATTCATACAGAGCTGTTAGTAATGTGGTCAATGATAGTGTAACAATAGCTGGGGTTGCTTAAATAAATTATTATTATCTCACATACATCTACAATATACATGCACATGCATATAATTCATTTAACTTGTTACTCAATTATAAATTCAATAATAGGCCAATGACCACTGCAGCTGCTAATTGAAACTATACACAATAATAATACATGTACATGTGTATGTGGTATTTAATGTACATGTACATGCACATGTGATACACACATAATTTAATTAATACTTAGATTCTGTAAGATAAAACATGAAAATATCAAAACCATAAACCACAATAAAATACCCACACTTCCCCTCACATCAGGGCCTACCATGACAGGGATATCCAGCTCATCCCCGGGTATAGTGAACTTTGAACGAAACAGAATAGTGAACTTCTCTTCCATGACAATCTCAGTCGATTTCCTGTCACTGTTTCTCTTGATGCGTCTTAGCTGCATGTAGTTGAAGTTACACTGTAGGACGCCAGTCTGTGAGTTATACTCCATAGCCTTCTGATGATTGACTATCTCTCCTGATGTAAAAGAGCTACTCAGGCTGAAAGAGATAAATAAATAAAGAAAGAGATAGAAATGAAGATAAGGCTTAAAAATAGAAATAAAGACATGTAGAAATGAAGATATGAAAAGACAGAGAGAGATGCTGGTAAAATCAGTCTGACATATTATTAAGTGAATGGTCTCAGATGAGGTTCTTGTTATCAAATTCCACTCAAAATGTAGTTCAAGTAATGACTAGCTTTTGATTTGAATTATTGGCACAAATAAATCAAAGAAGCATTAAAGGATACAAAAGAAGCATTAAAGGATCTAAAAGAGGAAGCTCAAAATTTCCCTTTCAAGGCATGAAAAGGAAGTACAGTGCAAATAATGCAATCAAAAGCTATGATGATGTTGTTAAAGATAAAAGCAAGAGAACAACAATCTGCAATTATTCTCAGAACACTGCCTTCATCAAAAGGATCAATATTTGGCTTGGTAATATTAACATTTATTTACTGAAAATGCTAACAAAACTTGACAAAACCAATGAACTTAATGAGTGGACTCAAACCTTTTACCTCTCATCAATGACCACTGTATATCTATGCAACACAAGCTCCTAACCACTATATACATGTACATGTATATGTATTTATCTAACAAAAGCTTCTAAATCAATTGCAATATACATGTACATAATGTACACAATCTCTTTATATTACTGGGAATTGAATTTGTTGATATTTTCTAATCTATTTTAAATAGTACAGCTAATATGGAGAGATGCTACATAAACATGTGCATTTACGTAATACTGTAAAAAATGTAAATCAGGAAATTTCTGTGATGGAATTATTTTGTGTCTCAAAATTATGCTGTGATTTAATATTTACATAGTAAGACTGTGTCATGCATTATTAAACGCGGCATGTAACTACATGTGTGATCTAATTTTCACAAAAATAAAATTAAAGTCACAGTAAAAATTTCCAGAGACAGTAATTATAAATTCACTAATAAATAATGGTATATATACTTACACTTTAGAGGGATCTGAAAGCAATGCCTTAGCTTGTTTCTCACTATAAACAAAGAATATAAAAGGAAATACAATACCCCATGGACCTACCTAATGATACTGCCAACCACTTCAGGTACATTAAGATGAAGCTGGAGCTTACTACCAACTAATAACCTGTTACATATATCACCAATGAATCTAAAAAGTATTTTATAAATCTAACCTGATGGTTGCTGAGAAACGATTGGAAGTCTTTATAACTTGAGGAGGTTGTTTCTCCAACACAAAACTCCTACAAACAATAACATGATAGAATACACACATACTTCAATATTATCTATGTAATTAACAAACACGCATCAATCAAAGAGATGTGTTATAAGGTACAATTGTACATAAACTACATATGTGTACGTGTACATCTACATGCATACATGTACATTAGTACATGTGTACATATGTGTACATGTACATGTACATGTATACATGTACATTAGTACATGTGTACATACATGTACATGTACATGTACATGTATACATGTACATTAGTACATTGAAGCAGGCAACAGTAAGTACATGTATGTATTGATTAATGATACACTGTATACTGACTCTGATATTAGTTCTTGTAGGTATTTGGTGACGTGTTGGGTGATAGTATGAAACTGATCGTTCTGCTGTAGTATTGGAGTAGCTGCACGACTCTGCGTTATCAATAACTGCGTGTTTGGAAAAAGCAACAAAAGATATGATATATCACTTGCGGTTTGATACTATTTTCATAGTTTTTTGCAATGCATCAATAACACTAAAACAATTACTGTAGCATGCAAATAATATGTAAATTAACTACAGTATAATTATGCTACCACACCTTTTAGACTATCAATATCATTCATTATACTTTATTAAAAGCAACTACATGTACATGTACAAATATCAATGTATGGCATTTATAATATTACCTGTTTCCCTAGTTGTCTGAGGCGCCACAACAGTTCTGCAAGGGACTCAAACCAGTGCTGTAAGGAATTAAGTTCATTTCTGTTTGGATCGTCTTCATGATTGAAGAGTCGCTGGGATTGCTTCCAATTGTTCAGTTCAACCGCAACAACCAGATGATGAGTCCGTCCCACTTCTTCTAGACACTCCAAGAATCGCTGACCCAAATCCTAAGAGCAATAAAGAATAATTGTAGAATCAATATAATGGATTCTCAGTAACAATCAAACAAAGGAGATAAATGAGAAACCATACAATTAATTCAATTATACCAGAGGTCATAAAGTACCTTACATAATTCTTATGAACCAGAAACAAGTATTGGTGAAGATCATAATTATATGCATGTACGGCAACCAAGATTAATAAAATGTCATGTATAGCAATTTGTAAACATTTTCAGAACTTTTAAAATTTCATAGCTCAAACAAACAATTCACATCCATGTGTACACATCAAGGAATACTCAGGAAAAATTTATCTTTCCTAATACTATATCCACAGTCCAATGTGTTAGATAAATGAAGTGCATGCTTCCTTACATCAATTGTTCTTTTCATTTCTTCGGCATCTTTTGCAACAATCTGATCAATCAATTGCTTCCTTTCTCTATATTTACCAAGTTGATCTGGTGGAAAGCCACCGCCTTGATGAAGCATTACTATTGACACAAATGACACACACATGAAGACGCATGCATTAAAATACCTTCTAGTCTACAACCCTCTTGATAATGTATTTGGAATGACTCATGCTTTGCTGTTAATGTGCGATACATAGTTTCCATACCCTACAGAGAGAATCAATGAGAATAGTATCATCAAATTGACCATGAGACATACTTCAGTCCTTGACATGATATTCTGAATTAGTTGCTGTATCTGTGAAGCATTGCTATTACTGGAGGGTGTCAGTCTATTCTGTAATTACACATGTTATTCATTATTATCATTATTATAGTTATCAGTAATAGTTTACATTGGATTTCTCAAACTCTTCTTGTTTGCGGACCAGCTCAGCTTCTGTTACTAGACACATCTGAACAACACGAACTAGTTCTAGGGGACGCTGAATGTACTCACCCTAACCATACACAAACACACGCACATAAATACATGAAAAGTATAAATATTTTCAGATTAAATAATACACATGTACATGTACGTGCATTAATTGATTGCTAGATATTATAATGGGGTTCTGCTAACCTTCATGTGTGCAAACAAAGCCTCTAATTGAGTTTTAGTGATAAAATTTGCAGAATATGTTGCTATTAACTAAAAATGATGGCAAATAATAACCAAACATAATAATAATAATAATAATAATAATAATAATAATAATAATACTATAATGTTCAGTAACCTCTTGAAGTGCAATGAGCATTGCTTCAAATAATCTACGAGCATTAGGTTCATGTGCTGGTATATCAGGATCAATATCACTCCTACATAACATAAATAACATACCGTAGATCAGGAAATTTGTGCAGTAGAAAATTTGTGTGTTTTAAAATTGTGCTGTGATTTAAATTTTACTAAATAAGACTGTGTCATGTATTATTGAATGTGGCATGTAATTATATGGGTTATCTAATTTTTTTGCGAAATTCTAATCCAGTAAAAATAAAATCACAGTAAAAATTTCCAGATCCGTATAAGTGGTTTTTTAGGGTTGCAAATTTCGTGAATTCCTTCCTGATTCACGAAAATAAAATCCGCAAAAATCAATTTAATACGGTACCACATGGCACACGTGGTATAATTCGTGAAAATAAAATCTGTGAATTGGAATTTTAATAGATTTTGCAAAATATAATTCCCTCAAAAAAATCACTTATACGGTAGTGTAATACTACAGTCAATTATAAAGTCAAGATGTATTCTTTCCACTATGAGCTATTACACACTAAAGAAAGCACCAATGCAATACACTCTACACATCAAAAGAATTAAGAAACACTAACCCTAATTACCTCATAAAGAGGAATTGACAGTTTTACACGAGAAGAAATTTTGGTGGGCACGCAGCCATTATCATCAAAATTTTCAAAACTATCAAACGGAGAGTTTTTAACTTACAAAGGCTGAAACTTGAAATTACAAAAAATCGACATGCATAATAACAGACTCATAGTACAATACCTTAAACTACATATGTACATGTATAAACCATCAATTAAAGACACTCCAGCTTATACTCAAGTACATAAAACTATACCTGCAGACATAACCACAAATATCCCCTGTTACACAAGGTACTATAACTGTACACTACTAACACATACATGTAACTTACATGTAAGCTTTGCATACTTAGGATTTACTGGTTCATACATGTACAAAGTACTGCAACAATACTTGAAGAATGTACATGTATGTGTAACATTTACGCATGTAAAAACTTAGCTGGAACTGACATACAAGAGCTTCATAAGATAATTATTCTACTTGAGTAACTATTGCTGGGCAAGTGAGTATCATGCAGCAACACATGATCACAAACTATCAATTTTATTGACACCAATTAATATACATGACAATTAATGGAAGTATATTAATACTTCACAAATGCACTATACTATAAACACACCTGACAGGTGTAACCAATAGCACATGTATAGCTTCTGCTAAAATATTTTTATTGACTTCTAGCAATAACTACATGCATGATAAAATCTTTAAAATTCTTAAGGCCCGCCTAATCTAGATGATGTAAAAAAACATTACCCACAATCACAAACTTTTTGAGTTGTGGACTTCACAAATCATAATTTAGAATTAATATACTAGTGTCAACTATTAACAAAAATTCTACACTACATATATATATATGTGTTCATAATTTCCTGACAATATTTTGAAACTGACCACAAAGGTCATTTTTGTGGCACAACAGCTACATGTACAAGTAGTTACATTGTGTGAAAACAGCACAAAATATTACATCATTAATTATAATCAGGATAAACTAACTATCCTGGGGGTATCCCTAAGACAACCAAGTACTTCATCCAATAGGACCAATACACCATCAGTTCATTATGCGTGTAGCAAACAAATAAAAATAAAGATGCCCCAATTAGCAACCACCCCAATAGCAAGCCTTGGATAAAATGGGTTGGTGCTTTGAAATGGGTATACATGAGGCAAAAACTTCTCCGGTAACAATAAAACATTGAAAGCACAACTAGAAGTCTTAGTAACATACATATACACATGTAGAAAAATGGATAAGTGCTAGCTAGTATTGGCAGTGTACTTTAGGACATAATTTAACATTACATACATGTGTACATGTACATGACTGAATGCACATGAAAGAATATTAAAATACACTGCATTGCATGAGATTACATCTACTTTGTGTCATGTGAAATACAAAATTACATTTATCTTACTATCATTTTAAGTTGTTAGTATTATTATCATCTTCACTTTAAATTTTTGAGTAGCATAATTAATAATTAAAAACTCAATATCAAGATAATTCACATGAGTTCTAAGTTCATCTATACACTGTATAATAGCACCAGATAAAAACACAATATTAGGCACACAAGTAAAAAGCCAAAAAGCTGTTTTTACTGGAGTTTAATTTAATTATCAACTCTTGCCAAACAGAAACTATAAGTTTCCATTAGTTTACTGTTCAAAATGCATGAACTGTATATAAAAATGAAGAATATTTCAATAACAGCCAATTTATACACAGAGAAAAGGAACTACAATCGTGTTTATATAATAGTATAAAAGTACAGAAAAATAATAATAATAAATCATGACCTTTGCTGATAATTGGTTGAATTTACTAATAAATAATAGCTGTGCCCCTACACTGTGCATAGCTTGCATACCAGGGTATTACATGTACATGTATTTATAAAGGATGTATAATGTGAGTGTGTGTGTGTGTGTGTATATATGTACCACATCTGGGCTTCAATCCATGTAGCCAGGTAATGGCGGACTTCGATAGGAAAACGTGGCCCGTACAGTTGTTTCATTTGCTCCAAGAGTGGCCCCTGAAGGCGCTGGCTCTTATCCCAGAGAGCCATTATTATTGTGATATAAAGTGATAGCGTGTAATCCTACAAATATATCCATTAACTTCCAGTTACTGTAACTAGAGATACTGACACATACAACAAAGACATGCAAAACACTTGTTTAATCTCTCCTCTCTCAAAGAAGCTTAGATGATCTGGTCTAATGCAATAAGAGTTTAGTAGTTGCACATACAAATACTGAAGCATGTAAATAAAAGTAGACAAAATATCTAAACAAACTCACCAATAGCCTCTTCCAGCAGCTCCCACACAGACGAGCACGCACGGACACAAAGAGTATGGTAGGATGTAGGCTCTTCTCTTTCTCCTATCTCTAAGAAAAGTTGGTCTTCACGAATAGTAACGATGACGTTAATCCTCCGGGGAAATGCCTCAAACCGTCTAACCCTTTAAAGCGCTCTCGTTCACAGTAAATACAACTGTTTCCCTGCAAGTATTCTCTGCCTCCTCTTCTAGGAAGACATGCTGTTGCCTCCCGGTTAGGTCTTCCAGTGAAAATAATTTCAGAGTAACATGTGTTCGTTATAAATAAAACATACGGTAGACATGCGGCCTGATTAAATTCTTAAATCACGTGCGGTTCTGCCCACGCGTAAATGTGTGGGCGTTTGATAGTAACACTTTCCAAAAGAGAAGGTGGTAAGCTTGGTTGCTTCTCATAATAAACTGGTTCTTTCTTGTCTCTGTTTCTGTAATAGGCTAACATTATGAACTTCAGTGGATGGCTGGAGAAGAGAGGCGGCCAGGATGCTACTAAAGTAATGCGTCGTGAGTATTACTTTGTGATACTTCTTACTTGCATAGGGCTGGAAGAAAAGGTGGTGTACTCTCAGTGACAACACTTTCAAGTACTTTAAGAATGACTCGGTAAGTGTTAAGCTATCCAGTATTTGTGTTAAAACAACTGTGTGTATGAGATATTAAATTAACATGTGAATGTGATGAAAAGGGAATCTGTATGACTACTTCAAGGAAGCCACTGCAATGAGTAATGGTATACTTCACTTTTACTTCATGACACTTCTTATTAAAATATGACAGATTCTTAGCTGGAGTTTGCTTTTACCCCAGATAACCAATTTGTTTGTTGTTGATTTAGCAGGTAGTTATGCAGTTTCAGTTGACATTTTTGACTTCTTTTATTACAATCAAGAAGTCAATTAAAGTTTTTGATACCGTAAGGCAAGCCCTGCTTTATACTGTGGCAGCATTTACCATAACTACCTTTGTTACAGTTACCACCATGGGATTAACACAATTATATAAACAACAGTGTTGATGATAGTGACCTTAGCATAATTAAAAACATTCATCAGTAAACAAAGCCTTATGATTGTATTTCTGTAACATTAAAAAGCAGCAAGAATAGCTTTAAAAGCTAGATCAGTGTTATAGCTATAATTCTATAAATCGATTAAAACCCATGTTCATTTTGCCATTCTCTCCCAAAATGAACAATATTATTGACAGTTTAATCTTGTGTAACTTGATTATAATCTAGAAACTTTTATTATAATTTTGGTTATTATCCAGAGATATCCAGCTCCAACTGAATGTAAGCAAACTTAAGATAATTTAGATCTATAGTACTAGACATAGTTGCAAATGTCTTGGGACTTGGGAGAAGGAATCGTAAATCGAAATAGTACAGATTATACTCTTTCTATTATAATGCATGCTAGACAGAGATGGCAAATTCTGAGAGCTGCCCTTTTAAGGAATGTGTTTTGCCAGTAGTTGCATGCTTTTGGCTGGCAATGCTATCATTATTTGTTTCTTTTTAGGACAGTTCTCCTGCTGGCATTATATACTGTGAAGACATTGATGAAGTAGCCATTCATGTACAAGAAGTTCAGAAAGATATTTCGAAAGTATAGAACTAATATTTCAAGCATTAATGATAATTGTTGCAGCATGGTTTTACATTCAAGATTGTAACTAAAGGACGAACTTATTTATTTAATGCAGTTTCTAATGCTAAAAGGGTGAGTACAATGTGTCATCCTCGATCACTGATCAGTATCCACACTCCTTATAGGACGAATGGATAAAAGCAATTCAAGACCTTATTTCAGCACATAAGGAAGGTACACACTATAATTTAAATGAGCTCCATTATATCATTGTTGTCGTACAATAGAACCACAGACCCCAACATTACTCTACACAACTGTAGAGATATTTTGTGGTCAAAAGCCAGCCATAAGAGTCAATGGAGATATCTCAACTGAACTAATGATGCAGTTAAACAGTAGTACCACAAAAACAATCCAGGATGATAGAGGATGGTAAATCTTGCAATAATCCTTTTATAATTAATTCATATTGTACATAATCTATAGGTTTGCTGAACTTTCCACCACTCATACAACAATATTAAACTTATTTAATCAACATGGATGGAGTCTCATGACAGCATTTGCCTGTAGCTCTGTTCCTTCCAATTCAACAACAGCAGCTCACTCTGATATGATGATACTCACAAAACCAAACTACAAATAATATTTTAACATTTTTAATAATATAATTTTTAAATTTTTGTTGCAATAAATAGTTATCATAGTCTGGATTGATCGTTAATCTACCACATTGATCTTTTGAGTCCTGGTATTAATCCTGCATCAGCATATTGTTTAAACTTGTGCCTGCAAACTTTATACTGTGTAACAATACCCCTAGACCGATCAGTCATAGTACAACGCTTACGAACACGAGTCATGCAACTGTCTTTTGGAAGTGCAGCTAAATCTGCCTTAGCTTTTTGTAATACTTGGACAGGCAGCATATTCGACTTCTTAATCACCCTCAGTCTGAGCCTGTGATCAGCATACTCAGCAACCATTCTCCTCCTCTTCATGTCTCTCCTTCCCCATTTCTTTAGCCACGTGACGTTACCAGCAACACCACTGCAAGAGCGTACAGTATTGTTCCAAGGGCTCTGAGATAATAGTCCACCACAGGAAGGCAAGAGCTTGGCGAAGGACCCACTACAAAATCGAGTAAACAGCTCCATTTTGACCGCCATCTTAATCATTATGGGGGTTAAAAAAAGAAATCAATTCCACCAAAAAAATAATGAAAAGATGATGAAAAAATAAATAATGACGAGTAAAAATGAATTCAAAAGTTTTGATTATTTCCCAGGTTCAAATGGATTCTGTTTATCCATGTCCATAGATGAAAGAGTATGATTGACCTCACAATGATGAGCTTCGTCAGCTCTTATTGCTAGTATCACATCTCTCATCATAGCTCCTTCCTACAATTAAAAATGGAGTACAATTAAATTTGACAAAATATCATAATACTATACAGGTTTTTTTTAAATCACAATAAAAAATCTTTCATTTTTATGATTTTCTTATAAATACATACCATACAAAATGATTTATTGGCGAGGAATTAATATTGGCAATTGGCGGTTTCATGAAGAAATTGCCAATACAAAATCCGTCATTTTGTTACAAACTGAGCATGCTTAATGGCACATGGCACAAAATTGTCAATATAAAATTCGCCAATTTATTTCCAAAGGAAAATTCGCTAAATATTACTCCCACCAATAAATCATCTTGTATGGTACATGTTCTTATGTTGTGTAACAAGTTTGAGCTGATTCGAATCAAAATTGAATTTTTTTACAAATTTTTAAAGTTATTCAAAACTCTCGCCAAAGTCCCTGTATTATAGTAGATAATAGTACAGGGTCTTAGGCTAAATTTGCCAAAAATTAGCAGGAGAGAAATTTTCATTTTTATAATTTTTTCTGATACATATACATGTTCTTTATGTTGTGTAGAATGTTTGAGCTGATCCCAACCAAATCAGATTTTTTATGAACTTTAAAAGTTGTTCTAAAATGATCCAAATGCTATGTACTGTATTGTAGTTCTTGTCTGCTCATGAAGCATAGTGTTTGACTCACTTAGCAAGTTAACACACTTGGTGGGAAACACTGGTTGTATATTATTTAGTGTGCATGTCATAGCAGGATTTTTAAAACTACAGATCACAAAATAAACTCACTGGTAGCTGCCAGTATTTTTGAGAAATTGAAGGAGCAGCTGTTTTAGCCCAAACTTTCAAATCCCCTCTATCAATACACTATAGACAAAGAATCCATTATTCTATTATATTGAACTAACAAGTTACCTCTAAACAATGCGTATAAGTCTTGACAGCTTCTTCTTCCAGATACCCAACAAACCTATGACAAAACTTGGGACTGATAATATAGGCAGCTGAAAACAATGTCACAAATATTCCTATTAAAAAAATACAATATGACTTATGAAATCATTAATTCAAAATACCTTGAGCACCAATGACAGCAAATCTAAAAAGGAAGCCAGGTTTCCTTAATACAAGCGCTGTTAGTAAATGCATCCTTTCATTCTCAGCTTCCTCTGAAAAATTATTGACTCCATCAAAACAGTATTTTAATAAATTTTAGTATAGTATAAGTGGTTTTTTTCGAGGGTTGCAAATTTCTTCCTGATTTGCGAAAATAAAATCCGTGAAAGTTAATTCAATAAAGTACCGCATGGCACACATGGTAGAATTAGCAAAATTACCATCCACAAATTGGAATTTTAGTAGATTTCGTGAAATTATAATTCCCTTAAAAAACCACTTATATGATACCACATTACCTAGTAGCGTATGTATCCAGCCATGATCTCTTTGAAGATATCTCAATGATCTCAAGTGTCTCAGCATGGCAGCAATCATTCCTGGGACGCCTGCCACAGTCTCGAGAAATATTATCCTAGTTAGCCATTTCTTCTCATTAAGTGTCCCACGAAATTTACCAATATAATAACCAGAAAACACATCAAAGAAGAATCTCAGTGTCTGAACAGATGCATATGCTGCCTGTAAAACAAATTAAGATTCAAAAAATAATGAAAACAATGTTTTAGGAATTTTTATACTAAAGTGATTCTTAAACTACATGTAATTACCTTGTCTACAAATAAAGAAGGTTTTACATGAGTGATGGTTACTTCATTGAGTTCACTTTCAGTCCTATACATAAGTAATAGCATTAAACAACGAACCACAACCTGTTTACTATGTGATGATCACTTTCATTGCCAAGTGTGTTATTTATACAACATGCTACACTATAGAGACACAAATGTAGGAGGAAATAGGATATGATGCAAGACTGCAATCATATTAAGTCATAAAAAGCCAGACTCTTCATTATAGTCTAAAGTACAATTAACACTTAATACTCATTATTACAATATCAAAGTACAAATTGTTCATGGATTACTTGCATATTTATACATACCAGATTGGATGGGGGAGGGTATATGGTTTCTCTTGCATCACCATTTTGATATGAGCTGAGAGAGGATGAACTACTGAGCTTCTTTTAAAGTGAGGCGCCTTTTCTTCTGGCTCGTTGCTAGATGCTGAAAAGGCCTATTATAAGAATAAATTAGAAATATTTTATAAGGCCAACAAATAATACCACCAAATAAAAGGAAATATTACCCAGGAAGCAGAAAGGAAGAGTATCGTTACATTAGCACAATACAAAAACAATCACAGAAATAGCAAACAATAAGAAATTGAATGAATAACATGAAGTGTGCCACAACTTGATATAATAATTTATTTAATCAATGCTTTGCCTCTAATAACAAGCATAAGTATTATTGATTGCTATTAATTTTAATTAACTACTGAGTACTCTTAGTTTCATTTTATGGGCTCAATTAATAAAACAAATTGGATACCGTATAGCAGGAAATTTTGGAAGGGCTAAAATTTGGCGAATTGCTAAACTTTGGTGATTGGCGGATTTTTAATTTGGTGAATATATTGCCACATACCATTGAGCATGCATATAATGGCTCAAAATGGCAGATTTGTATTTTGGCAAATGGCTATCAAAATGCCAAATTCGTCAAATTTAATCCCCTCCAAAATTTCCTGCTATACGGTAATCAGTCCCACAACGGACATTAATCACATTATACCAAGCCACATACCCACACCTACATGATTTACATGTACTCCATAACACAATCATTAGCTAATAACATTTTGTCATGGCAGGCTTTCATAAAATTATATAAATTTTCTCCATAAAAATTATGATAATGATTATATAATCACTTACCCTAACTGATCTGTGACATTTCCCTGCACTGATGAATCTCGTATAAATGAAATTCCCTTGCCTTGAGTTGCTTCTCAGCCACACTGACGTAGCCATTTTATCAAGACGGCACAAAGATATTTCAAGTTTCCAAAGAAATGACTTGGATGCTTCGTGACAGTTTTGCTTGTATCTTACTATCTGTGACCCACTACCCGCCTCTTTTTATAACCTGTTTAATAACTTTATTGTGGAATGTATTCATGATGCAAGCATAGGTACGAATTGCACAGACTTAAATTTCCGTTGGAGGGTCAAAAGTGCAAGTTAATAATTATGATTATCAATTATTATTATTATTTTGTTTATAATTAATTTGTGTATGGTTCAATGCGAGTTCAAAGATAAAAGCATTTGTTGAATTCTCTGATCATTGTCCAGTATTGTTGCTTTACTTGCACTGATTAGATCATACTACAAATCAAGATTAAAAATACATTATTAATCGTTTTAAAAAGATAATTTTGTGAAATAACTACATTTAAAGACAGCCCACAAAATTATATTGTTCATTCTCCAATATGCAGTGTTAAATTTAGCACACAGACTCTATATTTATACTTTGTAGCTTCAAATTTTTGTCAGTCAAAATTTTAGTTAAAATTGTTCAAATTAATAATTATTATTTAGATCTATCATCAAAAATTTTTCTACGGTTCACATATTGTAGGTATAAATTTTGCCAAAATTTAAATATCTATGGTCAAACAAACACCATTGACGAAGTTTTTACTGACAAAAATTTGGGGCTACATTTATACAATAGTGTAAGAGGAAGTGCTCTGGAAAGGTTATAAAAATCACTGCTACAAATGAATTCAACTAATGATAAGTGCTGCCTGAAATGCAAAGCATACCTGTTCATCTATCTTTGCACTTAATTCTGCTAGCTGCTCCTTCAAGGGAGTTAGCTCATCTTCTGTAATCCTATCAAGATAAGCATGCTACACATACTTGTGATTAATTTTTAAAATATACTTTTCTTCTCTTCTTAAGGTTTCAGCATATTGAGAGTTTTCCTTCTTCCACATTTCCAACTCTTGTTCCATACTATCAAGGTCTTCCTGTGAAATCAAACAATTACTTTTATTACAACAATTCTCAAGTTCTTACCTGTACATAATCCATAATCTTTCCTAGGGGATTAGCTGTCTGTGATAAACTCTGTATTGAGCTTTGAAGTTTTGAGACCTCCTTCTCTATCAGTTCCCTCTCCCTCTTCCTCTGTGCTTCAGTGATAGTAACACTTCTTGGGCCTCCACCTTTCCCTTCATCTCCTCCAAATCTCTCCTTGGCAGCCATCAGAGTCTTAGTGAGAGCACCTTCTGGCTTGGACTGGGACTCAGACAAAGTTTCAGATGAAGGACCAAGAGGGATTTGATCTTGAACAATAAACTCTTCCTCCTCCTCCTCCTCTTCCTCTTCAGATTTTCCTTTTTGATCAAGTATAAGAGTAGGTACTTTTCTATCTTGCCCAGAGTTACTCCTGAGTTGGAGAGATGCAAAGGATCAATTAATTCAGACAAATGTTATTATATCATACCTAGAACTAGGTTCATCACTATCCATTACTTTCTTAATGACTCTTGGAGCTGGAGGGCGTGAGCTACTGGGACGTGTGGGCATTGGTCTATGTAAAATAAAACCAATACTAATAATAATATATGTAATGGCAATGTACATGCATGTACATACATGTAGCAAGCAAAATATTGGGAAAACTATCAAAAAAATCAAATGTCCTTAGTATGCAGAACATTTTAGGAAATCTGTGACAAATTTTTGTATTGCGGGCATTTCAAATTTTTTCTACTAAAAATGGCATGATGCATCCAATGCCTTATGCTATTGTCTGATAAAATATTTTTGAGCTTTCGATTGCATGTATAATTGTTGGCTACAGACTGACTTCATGATTTTCGTGTGAAAATTGCTGGGAGAATTTTAACGCTTTGGAGTCAATTCTGATCACAAAACCTTTGAGCTATGAGCATTAAACTTTACTTACACTAATCCATTTTGAGTTACGTTAGAAGGAGATGACGAGTTCTGAGGCTCATTGCTTGTATCATCACTAGTTTCAGTCTGACCAGGAGGAGGCTCTCTCTCGTGAGACTTTCTCTGCCCTTTTGCTGTTGATGGTCTGTCATTGACTTGAACTTGACTTCCAGAGCCTTCAGAAGACAATGCCTCCCCATCCTTTTCTCCTCCTCCTCCTCCTCCTTCTTTATTGCTTGCTGCAGCTTGTGAATCTCTTGACTTTCTCCTAGTGCCAGGCTAAGAAAAGATTATACCAAGCTGTCACTATTGATATAAAGAGAGGTAGTCATTACCCTATGCTGAGGTCTTTCTTGGTGAGGTACAGGATCAGGATGAGGCTCTGTTACAGTGTTTGTCTGTATAAAAAGAAATATTAGAATATAGACTGGACTTGAAGTAATACATGTACAGACAAAAAATAATTAAATCTTGTCATCATACTGCACCTCAATTTCATTTTCTTTATCATCCTCAGTTGCTGGTGTTGGTTGTGGTGCCTTGTCTTGTTGTGTTGTGTCACTTGCTTTCTTCTTTTCTGCTTTTTTCTTCACCTCTGTATCTTCTCTGTGTTACGCTCAAAATAAAGTGCAGAGTATCACAGTCTTTAACTAACCTCGCTGCTTTTTTGTCTGATGATGGACTTGACTTTTCTCCACTCAATACTTTTTGAACAGCATCAGTAGAATCAAGCTACATGCAAAGTTAACAATAAAAAGTACCTTTACACTCAGTGAAGAATTTTTAATGATCCAAATTATAAAAAACCAAAAGCAAAAATTGGTTCCAAAATCACCCCAAATTTTTATTAAATTTTACAACACACATTGATGTCCTTATATATGCTGTGTAGAAAGCTATAAGAGCTGTTTCCAACAAATAATTTTCAAGTTATGACCATTTTAAAAACGAGCCAATTATTTTTAGAAAAAAAGCATGCTTGTTAGCTTGAGCTGATTTCAAGAAGGTGAGCACTATGCCAAAATCCTGTAGGAAATCCTGACTTTATACATGCAATGTACATGAAATTTTTATTTATGAATTTACGCATGTAGATATAGTCTCACGTAGCCAGACTCTCCACCCCTTTTTGACATTTGGACATGGGTAATGAGTCTGGCTACACGAGACTAATGTACATGTATGTGCCTAAAAACACTGTTCTTACTCTACATAACTACCGTATAGTAGGAAATTTTGGAGAGACTAAAATTTGGCAAATTGTTAAATTTTGGTAATTGGCGAATTTTAATTTGACAAATTTATGGCCACGTACGTGTACCATTGAGCATGCATATAATGGCTCAAAATGGTGGATTTTTATTTTGACAAATGACTATCAAAAAGATAAAATTCGCCAAGTTTAATTCCCTCCAAAATTTCCCACTATACAGTATGTTATAACATACATGTACATGTATATGTAAATTTACATGTACATAGTGCACAATATATAATATACATGCAATTTTTATTAAATGTACCTTCTTTATAATAGCTGTTGCTATCATTTGTAATAATTCATTAGTTCTTTCAGCTTCTGCTCCAGCTATCATCTTTGATGGACGAGCTTTTGGAACTTTACCAGTAACAAAGCCTACAAGCAAATTAAGAATCATAATTTATTATAACTACGAGCATACTTACTGACTACATCAATTGCTTTTTGAAAGAAGTTTATTTTGTCATCACGACTCTAACAATTAAAAATAAAAAATGATTAGACAGTGTATGTACATGTATGTACATACCCAGTCTCCTTTGCCATCTAATTCTTTCCCAGAGTATAGTCCTTTAAAAAATCCACTTGTTCTAGATATCTACAAAGTGCTAGGCTTTATTTTCAATATTAGGATAAGAGACAAACCTCCATTATCATGTCATGAAGATACCTAAAGGGTGGTTTTGACAAGTGTTTTTCAGTAAGTGGCGGTTTCTTTATTATTTTCCCTAAAGTGTCCTGAGTCTTTTTGATAATCTTTGGATCTATTGTCGGCGCTGCCATTTCCTAACATCCACAGAAGGAGAGATTACTGAGAGGGAGAAGGAGCCCAAGTTTATCTGATGGGACAGTTGCTATGGTGATAATAACCACACCCACAAAAGATGGCGGCTAAACCATTGAATATTATAACACCAAGTGATGATTTACCTCCTCAGAAACTAAAGGAACTGGTATTGACGGAGCTGAAAGCCCCGACTGTATTTAAAGGATTTATTGGAGAGAAATGGGCCGAGGCGTTGACGTGGAGCCCACATGTTATGTCAGAGAAATTGAGTGATGTCCGTACAAGATTTAAAGTGTGTCCAAAAGTTGGTACATTACAACACAGAGAGATACTATCCACTACTGACGTTGTATATGAAACTCACTGTGAGTATGTTGATGCTTGCTTTTCGGATTTTAATAAATGGCTACAAACAGAAATTGAAGACGATGATGAAACTGTATGCCCTCCACCACAAAAGATCATTAAAAGTAATGATAAAAATCCTTTCTCATCAGTACCACGCTCTATTTACTGGGTATATGCAGATTATAAGTACATGAATGAATTATGTTCAGATCATTTGGATATCATTGATGCTGTGGACTGGAGTGTGTTTGGATTTGACACTAGAAATGGATTATCTTCTACACTTTGGATTGGAAGTGAAGGAGCCTCAACCCCTTGTCATTATGACACTTATGGATGCAATTTAGTAGCGCAGCTATGGGGCACTAAAGAATGGATATTGTTCTCTCCCAATGATGATCATAAATTATATCCAACTCGTGTTCCTTTTGAAGAATCAAGTGTGTTCAGTCGTGTTAACATAAAATCACCTCAAATCAATAAGTATTGTGATTTTCTCAAAGCAACACCATATAAGGTAAGGTATTACACATTAATAATAATTCCTAATTTTATTGCTTGATATAGGTAGTCCTTTCTCCTGGTGATGTTCTGTTTGTACCTCATCATTGGTGGCATTATGTTGAATGTCTAGAGCCTTCTCTATCAATCAACACGTGGATAGAGCTTGTATGAACAAGAAAGCAAGAAATGTCCCTAATTATTGTCAATTATCTTATAGGCTAGTGATAAAGAAGACAGGATCACAGAAGCTATAGCAAGACTACTGGTTAGTACATATAGTAATGTCTCTTAATTACAATCAAATTTAGGTGTCTAATGTTGTCACTACAGACAATAAAGATTCATTAGTCAATCCAAATGAGGTATTTTTTGTAAATGATTTATTTAATTTATACTCCCTAAAATCACTTTGTCACTTGCAGGTACTTTTTCCACTGGAAGATAATTTGACTTTATTGAACACAATACTAACAGATGGCAATGATGAACAGATTATTACAATATCAGATTTTATCAATATACTAACTAGTAAAGAAGTGTTGAGAGTAGTAAAGGATAAAGTCAATGCTTTTAATGTTTCTTAAATACTATAGGCTTAAAGACTAGATATACATGTACATGTAATTATAATGATAAGATTTATTGTCAAGACAGGCCAGTCATTAGCAGAAAGAGCTGATACTTTTATTAACTGTATAATGTCAGTAGTTGATGTGTCAGTGTCCTGATCAGTTTGAGGTGTTTCTAAATATTGTAATGAACAAGGGAAACATTGCTTTTGTGAGGACAGCTGAACTAATCTCTCAGTGTTGTAAGTTTATTATATTAAAGCATTATATAATTAGAGTACCGGTATCTTGTATAGTTAATAGAAAAGTACCTGAACAGTGTTGTACAAGCAATGAGAAGCAAATTAGACTATATTTGATAATTATTTTTACATGTTTCTTTTTTTTAATTTCTTTAACTTATTTCACAATAATATCTCTGTACTGCAATGGATGTGATCGGATTTATTATACTAGCGGGTGTGGTTATAGATCATGTGATCTGAATATGCCTTGTCCCAATAACTGGTTGGACTGTTAGTCCAGATATAGTACCATGTCAGGTACATGTATAATAGTAATAAAATGTCAATTTTCAATTATGTTACAACTTACAACCCTGTACATAGTTCAGAGTTTTTGGAGCAACTTAAAAAAAAATTCATAAAAAATCTCAAAAATTTCTGTGTATCAAAAATTAAAAATACATGTGTATAAAAAGACATATAAAATGCTTTTATTTGGTTTATTTCTTATATTTGTCCATTAGTGTATCAGCTAGTGCAATAGTTCTCAAAGTGTCTTCTTCTCTCAGTATATCTATGAATATACCAAACACTTTTCCATTCATACGAATAGAACTCAAAATGATGTGAAGTAATTCATCCATTTTGTCATTGTCAGTTTCTCTAGCAGTTATTTTCCTTTTCTCTCTTGAATTTACAATTTTGTGTTCCAGCAACTTGTCAACTAAGAAGTTGATATCAATCCCACAGTCCTTTATTGATGAAGTACATTCTGTCATTACTCTATGAGCAATATCAGATCTATATGTACTACCTATATATGCACACACATGCATTTAAATTCAGTGATTATAGTGTACTAATACCTTTTTCAGTCTCTCTCCTGGTGTGACAAGTACTAGCAGCAGAGATAGTAGGGCTAATTACTATAAATAATAATAATGTTAGACTGTATTTAGTTTTTAGTAGTATCAACTAACTGTTTAAAGTATGAGGAGAAAGGGGTGATCTACTGATGTAAGCAGGATCTATTTAGATGATGATAAAAATAATAGATATTGAACATTATGCAATACTATATACCTA
>NW_003546294.1:288205-290929 GCF_000090795.2 Amphimedon queenslandica | reverse complement strand
ACAGAGCTGCTGGAAGCTTCTCTTTTGATGCAGTAGTGCCTGACTTGCTGTCTACCATAGCTTTGAAAAGTTTGAATGAGTGAGAGTAGCAGCTACTGGAGGCAGTTTGACAATAGTTCCATCGTCCAATACTTGCTCTCCATTGAAAGACATCATTCATCTTGTACTATGGTAAGGAGAATTAAGCTATAGGTGTAGCTATTTTAGTGTGCACTTGTAACACAACAAACACAGGACTTTATAAAGCAAGAAGAAAGAGCCTCTTTACCTTGCCAAAAATGCTATAATACCAGTTTAAAAGATGGGTGTATCAGTGTATTTGTGTGGTATATGAGCACCTCATGAAAATAGTTACTAGAAGATACCAATAACACTGAATATCATCAAGATATCTTATCTATATACTTCAAGCAAATTTGGGTGTATCTGGATCTAATTCAGTGAAGTTAACATGAGCCTGCACTGAATCAAATCCATCCCTATGCAACTAGGATATACCATTAGAATGCTGGTAGCTAGATTTATGTAGAAAATACAAGTAGGTTTGTTTAAATTATTCTTAAAGGGTATTTTTATGCCTACAGTCATAAATAAGCAAATTATGTATATGCACCAACCATATCTTGTGTATATCATCAAGGTACAGACTGACAAGGATAATTAACTAACGAGGTGACTTCAAGTTGTAGTACATCACCTATTTGTACCTTTACTGTATATGAGTATCACTGGTTAAAGGTTTCATTGTGACAGGATAATGGAACTAAACTACACTTTAAAGTTTAAGGTGCAGTTTTTCCAGTTAAATCCTTTATACTATCTACCATTGCTACCACCAGCACTGATCCTGTATGCTTGTAACCAGTGATACTTAAGCTTAAATCTGGTGCTTTCATTTTTCAAGTGAGAATGAAAGTTTTTTTGATTTTTGGCAGGCAAATTTTTTCACTCTGCAGAGTATATTGCTATAGTATGGAGAACAAGAATAATTGATACATGCCAGCTCACTATGGCTACCAGTAGTAGGTAGTACAGTCAGCAAGAAAGAATGTACTCTTGAGTTATTTGAAGTCACAGGTTAACACAAGCAATTAAAAGACTACTCACTATAAATACTGGTGTATTACACTGCCCTAAAGGTTCTATAGCAGTGCTGTCGCTATGTCAATAAGCGAGAAATAAGAGACTTCATCAGACACTACACACAAAACAACTATAATATGTGCTGCAAGCCAATGTTATTAGAAGTTTTAGTATCAGAAAATGTAATAAAATTGTAGTGAATTGGGTAGTACATAAATTTTTCAGACAACTGTTAGTTTTTTTTAAAGTCAGAAATTTTAGTCGGATTCAGCTGGTTCAATAAAGACCACAATATGGATCAGAAAATGTGATAAAATTTGGGTGTGATTTAGTAGACAAAAATGAGTGATTGTTGCAAAAAATTGCTATCAGTAATTTTAGTTGAAATCAGCTTAAACTTTTGTAATAGCTATTAATCTTTCATGATTGATGGTAAGTGCATGCCTCATGACCATGTCCAGTGCTTGTATTGACTCAAAACAAACAAAGTAAGACTTTATCTCTCAATATACTATCGAGTAAAGCTAAATTAACTTGAGCTTGACTGAAACCTATATGTACATGAAGAAGTGGACCTTTTAATTATCTACGTCACACCACAATTTATAATTAAACCACAATCTACTTCAATAAACAATTACATAATTGTTTTAAAAAATTAATGATTAAGCAATGCACACCATACTACACCATATCTAATATTACTAATATTTATGCAATACACACAAACACATGAAAATTATTTAAATTGACTCAAGCAGTGGTTCACGAAGTTGAGGCACATCAACAGAAATTTCCATTGAAGTGCGAGAATCCCTTGAGCTATTAATGGCAGCAATGTTGGAAAGATTTTTATCCTTCTTGTGCTTGATCTTGTCACATTTATTAAAGCAACACCCCAGCTTGTACAAGGCATAAATGTGATAGGTCATTATGCATAAGAATCCTAACAAACTCAGTGAAAGCATGATGGCAATTCCATTTTTAGCACCTTTTCTTGTAATGGCATGACTTCTTACTTCACTGTCATCACCAATAGTTCCAGCAATTATGTAGAATATTATTAAAAGAAGCATAAAGTAGCAAACATCAAACATGTGGATGATTTTTTTCTTGTAAACGGACCCAAAACTTAGTGTGACTAGTAATATGGCGATAACAGCAACAGAGATGCTTATTATATTACTACTACTTGTTGTAACTATTGCTGTGGCTATTATTATCCTTGCAACAAGTAATAGACCAGGCCAGAACCGGAAAATATCAGTATGTGGGCCAGCATAAGCATCAAAGAATGGCTTCAATTTAATAAAGAGTTTAGTACCAATACTCCACTTAGAGCGACACTTCTCCCACAATGGAAAAAATAGCAAAAATAATACATATGGGCTAATGAGAACGACCAATAATGACAGTGCAATGATGAATAAGATCAGATGACAGTGAGATAGAAAGGGCTCTCCATTAGTGTACCATACCAATTGATCAATGCATCCTGTTGATAAAGTAGAATATATGAAAATAGAAATAACTGTACGAAGGAGTTTGGTGTACGAGAGAAGCAACAAAGTACACAATACAGGAACTACATTGTTACCAATCAGCTGAGAGAGTTTAGAGAACCTTCTGCTCAGTAATACC
>NW_003546294.1:274404-287754 GCF_000090795.2 Amphimedon queenslandica | reverse complement strand
GGACATAAAGGGTATACTATAGTGCAGTTATCATAATTTCCTATCCAGCCATGTATGTCCTTCTTTGTCACAGTAGCATTCACACCAATACAGTTTGTAGTAGCAGCTTTGATAGACTCCTCACACTCACAAACATGTGATATAGGTGACAGGTAAGTACCAGTTAAGCAAGGATCAATGTCAACATCAATAGTCAGTGGATGCTGAAAAAAATTTGTCTGAAAGTTGCCTATAGTAACATTTACTGTGACTTTATTGGTGGTATTTTCTTGAACTTTAATTTCGTGAGTCAAATTAGTGCAAACTGCATGTGAATTGTAGTTATTAGGGCGTGCTTGACTATCACTAGAAACACTGATAATACCAGTAGTTGCATTGTCATTCTGACCTATCACAACCACAGAAAATTTAATGCTGTCCCCTGGTATAGCTGATACCAACAAGCTTTTCTGGTTACAGTTTGGAACTCCAGCAGTACAAAAACACACTCCACGTGGATCAGAAGATATTATGGAAAAAGTGTCTTCTTGATTGAAAAAAGTACTAATCTCACTGAAATTAGCTTGTATGCATACACTAGTGTCTCCACCATATAGGACTGCACCAGCAACTCCGGCAGTATTGCTTTCAAAATGTAAATGTTTTTCAGTTGGATTTGCATCATCAAGTTCGTAAAAGCAAGGATTAATGACAAGATTACTTTCACTAAAAATGAATTCAGTTGTACTGAAAAGTAGAACAATTTGTTCCACATTAATAGCTCCACCTTTTTCCTCAGCATGATTGCCAATAAAATTTACCAAAGAGCCAGGAGTAAAAAACAAAAAAGATGTAGATATCATGACAATACCACCACCAATTTCAGCAGAATTATTTATAAAATTATTGACTCCATAAAATGTGGTGTAGGTGTTAAAAATTCCAAGTCCACTTCCCTCATTGTTACTAAAGGTGCAATTAATAATGGATAAATTCTTACCATTAGAGAAGCCAGCAGTAGCAGAAATAGAAGGATTGAGACCAAAGACATCAGCAAAAGTACGATTAAGAACATTGCTGTCAAAAGTCACATTGTCTAGTATTACATCAAAAGTTCCTTGACTGCTTGGATTTCGATCTGCAGCTATCAATAAAGCAGTACCAATAATCCCTGCATTACTGGTAAAAGACGAATAACCAAGATAAAATAGGCCAGAGAGGGAACTATACCATAATACTATCAATCCATTGCCCTGATGATTTGACAAAGAACAGTTCACAATGGATATAGATGGCACATGCTCTTTTAAAGATGTTTCATTTTGAGATAATATAACTCCACTTAGACTTCCTGCAGATTGAAGAGCAGTGATACTTAGATCATATTTATCAGTCACACTGTATATAAAGATGTTTAAAAAGGTATTATTGGCAACATAAATGGACTCTAAATGAATATTAAGAAGATTCTCAACCTCAATAAGACTGATGTATAAACCAATGAAATGATCATCAGTAATGTCACAGTGATGCATCACAAAGTTCAATGCACTGTTAGAGATGCTGCTGGCTTGTGCTGAGCGATACATCACGGCAACAGAAGCTGACTCATTGTAACTGCTATATCGGTTGTTAAAATGAAAAGAAGACATAGAGATTGAAATATTCAATGAATCACTAAGTGCCAATGCAGCACCAGGACTATCTTGTATTGAAACGTAATGGATATTAGCATTTAAAACATTAAACATAACCAATGCACTTTCAGAAAAATCCATCAATGACACAACTCTTTTACCACAGTTTCTGACTGCTATATTTTGAAACTGCACATTATTACAGAATTCAAATGTTATGGCAACATTTTCAGCTACACAACGTATTACGACTGGGGGATCCAATAGGCCATTTTCTCTTGGCATTCCATGAAATGTTATGTTGCTACTTACAGAAATATTTATAGAGTTATTTAAGAAATGATTACCAGGAAGAAATTCGAAAATTGTATCCTCGTATGCAAATGATTTATGAGATACAGCAAAGTACTCATTTAGAGTGTAACAGTCACCACCATTGACAGGACATTGTGACTGGTCTCCATTAGGATGGACATAGAATACCTTCTGTCCTGATGTGAAGGAGAAACAAACAGCCGTAGCACTAAGAAAAAGGATGCCAATGAAAGACATTGTAAACTGTGCTTACTCTGGCAGTAATGATCAGTTTTGATTGCAAAATAGTGCCATATTAATTGGCATAGCTAAAAAAGGGCGTGGCATAGATTTGAATTTAGAGTCAATTATCTATGAACCCTCAATAGTGCTGCCTATTGAACTTTTTAGCAGTCCATACTGCAGGACTTTATCTGCAAATGTAGTGTTTTTTTCCACTTGTCTTTAATAAATACAATACTAACAAATGGTGACAAAGAGGTCATTACAATATCAGTATATTAACTATTCAATTAGTGTAATATAGGATTAAGTCAATCTTTCTTAAATATTATAGGCTTCTGCACATTATACATGTAGTTATATAATAATCCTTGAGAACAGTCAGCCATTATTGAGTAAATGATGTGGCATCAGCAACAACGTGATCAGGCAACTCAAAATCACTGGAATCATCTTTAACCTCTTGCATGTCAATAAGAGAAGAATAGGAGACTTCATCAGACACTACATACAACAATCAAAACATGATTCATGCAACTATTAATAGCTAACCTGTAGATGTTTCTACTAGTGCAGCATCATGAAGAGGTGTAGTAACAATCAACTGAGTCTGTGAAGCTGTTGGGGTCAATGATACAGATATACCAGTAACCTATAGAGACAATGTACCACTATACAGTACACGTAATAGTTCATCCATGCCTACCTGATGGTAGTCTTGATCTAGCATCCATGATGGTAGACCAACAGGAGGCTGTGAGGTTGATGGTTGGCCTTCAATACGTTCCCTACGAGCATTAGCTGATACTCCTGGCCCTGGCTTACGGGCTCTCTCATAACGAACATCCAACTTGTTCAGGAACATGTTCAAAACTAAAAATTGCAAAAAAATCCATTAGAAAAACTAGATTTACTTTTAGTTATAATTATATAGTTACATTATAAATACTGACTCTTTAAAGCAATGAATTACGTGTACATTGCCAAAGACTATAATTTTTCCCCAAAAGGTAGCTACAATTTTACTTTTTTGCATGTAAAAAATTCTTGTACATATACATACACATACATAGAGACAGACTTACATTCTGATCTCCATATGAGACGATGGGTAATAATCTTATCTCCACCAGTATCACCATCTTCAGCATCAGACTCTTCAGTCATACAAGCAGGATTAACATAATGCCAATACTTGGCCTCTGACTCCCTAACAAACTTCTTGCGCCTATCATAAGACTAACAAAATATGTACATAATAATACAGCAAACATAAGATAGCCTGATTCAGTATTGCTCAAGTGTTTATTAGTGCTAAATGATTACCCTTTGCTGACGTGCTCTATATTTCCTCCTCTTCTTCTGCTCGGCAGCTTTCTCTTGTCTATCTGGCAGTTCTTCAATACCAATCCTCCTCCTTGACTCATAGTAACGATGAACTGCACCTAAAAATAATTACGTAATTCTTGTAGCTAACATGTCCAGAGACATAATCAGAAAGTTTGAGCTTTTTCTAACAAATAATTATTTTGAAGTTATGAGCATTTTAAAAAATGAACCAATTTTCTTTAGAAAGCAAAGGCCATTTTTCGGAAATTTTTCAGAGCAATTTTTGGAAAAAACTTAACTTGGGCTATAAGCCCAAGTTTTTTTCCGAAAAATGGCTCCAAAATCACCACAAATTTTTATTAGATTTTCTGATACATACTGATACCCTTATGCTGTGTAGAAAGTTTGAGCTGATTCCGACTTCAATTTTTCAAGTTATGACCATTTTAAAAAGTGCCAAAATTCTGAAAAGTACCCAAGGCTATAGCCCATGGTTTTTTCAAAAAATGGCTCCAAAATCACCACAAATTTTTATTACATTTTCTGATACATACTGATGTCCTTATGCTGTGTAGAAAGTTTGAGCTGATTCCAACTTCAATTTTCCAAGTTACAGCCATTTTATAAAAATGGCAAAATTCTGAAAAATACCCAAGGCTATAAGCCCATGGTTTTTTCAAAAAATGGCTCCAAAATCACCACAAATTTTTATTACATTTTCTGATACATACTGATGTCCTTATGCTGTGTAGAAAGTTTGAGCTGATTCCAACTTCAATTTTCCAAGCTACAGCCATTTTATGAAAATGGCAAAATTCTGAAAAATACCCAAGGCTATAGCCCATGGTTTTTTCAAAAAATGGCTCCAAAATCACCACAAATTTTTATTACATTTTCTGATACATACTGATGTCCTTATGCTGTGTAGAAAGTTTGAGCTGATTCCAACTTCAATTTTCCAAGTTACAGCCATTTTATGAAAATGGCAAAATTCTGAAAAATACCCAAGGCTATAGCCCATGGTTTTTCCAAAAAATGGCTCAAAAATCACTCAGAATTTTTATTACATATTCTGAAACATATTTATGTCCTTATGTTGTGTAGAAAGTTTAAGCTGTTTCCAACAAATAATTTTCAAGTTATGGCCATTTTAAAAACAAGTCAATTTTTAAAAAGCAAAGGCTACTGTATATAGCCTATGTTTTTTTTCAAATGTACCTTAGTCTACCATAGCATAATAGAAGAGTAAAATTATTAAGGATGAAATTTTTGTATTATTTCAAGATTCACAAAATTTGCATAAAAATTCTTGGCCACAAAAAATTTACATGTGGAGAAAAATAACTAATGACACAGAGTTTTCTATTTCAAAATAATTATTGTTACAAATACAAAGTCAGTATGTTGTACTGAATACATAACAGTGATAACACAGTATACAATGTACACAAAGGCGCTTACGTTTAATGTCTTTGACATTATAGATCCCACCACTGTCAGTATAGACTTGATCAATAAGAGCATCGGTAACATGCTGGTTTGCTGGACTCAGAAACCGCTCGTCAATCTTGAAATTGAGACTCAAAGAATTGTAAGTTGAACGAACTTTACTCTATTGAAAAATTGAAAAAAAAAACAAATACAATGGCCACAAGTTCCTTAAAACAGCTAAAATTTGGCAATCACAAGCTACCTAGTACTACAATGTACAAAATTTTCATGGATTTCATGCTTTTCAAAATCATCAGAAAATAAAATCCACAAAAATTGATCAAATATAGTAGAAAAAATTAAAATACAAAATAAATTTTGGGCCACAAAATTTTCCCACTATGGTCCCTTGTACCATTACTTACACAAAGTTCCCGTGGTAGTTTCTTCTTGGAGTCACTCCCAGGAGGACTGCTGCTTGGTAACTGGAGCTGCTGTGATGGGCGGAGTTGAGATGGAGTGATGGGTGTAACTGCAGCTGCAGCCGCGGCAGCAACAACTGCTGCATTCTTAGCTGCTTCCTCCTGTGCCTTCTGCTGTATGAGGGAATTCAGTGTACGTTCAATAGCGTCCAATCGTTGATTGATAGCTTCAGTCTGTTGGGCTAACTGCAATTGACACTGAAACTGTTCTAAGGCCTGCTGCTGAGCGTTTAGTATCTCAGTCAAACTACAAGAAGAGGCCAGGCTCAATAAAGCAGATGAAGACCGATCATTAGCCAGAGCAGAGGCGGCAGAGCCATTGTCAGGGACGGATATACTGGCACCTACACTTGGTATGCTAGAAGCTGGTACGGGTTGAGTGACAGAGATGGGATCGGTGACTGAAACATGGTCGGTCACAGGGACTGGGTCTGTAGCATCACTGGTAGTAACCTGTAGTGTCTCGGCCACGCTGTGGGGTATGGGATCAGTAACAGGAGATGAGGCGGACATGTCCAGAACTAGAACGGAGAAGAAAGGCAAAGGTACACAGGGATCTACTGGTGAAAAGGGCGCTACAAGATCACGTGATCCAGAATTTGTCACTTCGCGCCAGAAATTACGGATATTCATGATCGCTCTTACCTCCGTATCATGTTTCGGATTCTACCGTGCACATCCGATTTGATTTGTGGGTGTGGCATTTATTTAACTCCTCCCACATCCAGCTCCTCCCCTATCCTGCATGCAACTGTCAATCACTGACGATCAGTCAGTGTGTTGTTTTGTTGAGTGGGAGAGTGGGTCATAGATTAGAGACAATAGTATCGTCAGTAGGATTATATTATGTCTATGAATGATGAAGATGGCTTGTCTTTCAGGAGGAAGCAGTTCGTTTCTGGGCGGAGCATATCCATGGCAACAGTGCAAGCCCAAGTCACATTAGCTCAGAGTCTGAGGAACTTGTTTCAAGCAGCACGTGATCCTCATACAGATTCACCAGACTCATTATCTGTTGAGGACATATGGCTCCAGTCTGTCTACAATGCTGTTGTTCTTCTAATGGTTGGTGTGTTCGTATGCATACTGGTTGCTGTGTATTTCATACTCGAGCCATTTCTTCATCCTCTGTTATGGGCAGTGATAATTGGAGCATTCTTGTTCCCTTTCAAACATACTGGGACTACGTTTATCGAGTCGTGGCTTGACAACTTATATCAACACGATGTCCCATTGGTTGCTGGTGTGTTCGTCTCCCCAGTCTATTTCTTACATGATGCAGTCATTAAAATCGAGAACCTCATTTTCTATTATTGGAAAGTCATGGGCCTCCTTACCCTATCAGCTATTTTATTTTATTGCGATACAAGATACTATTTTCTTTATTACACATTGTCACTGATCTTCAATGCTCTTAATCAAATGGATATGATTCTCTCTTATACGAAACCCTTGCAGGTAATTAATAATTATTACTGAAGTCAAGAGTGGATAATTTAATATAACATTTCCATTATTACACAAACCTGTACTGAAAAAAATACATGTAATTTTGTGAGTCCTTAAAAATACAGCTAAAACTTTTTACAGTTTGGAATTATGTATGGAATTATGCATCATTTAATCATTCTGATGTATGCTATTTTAAAATGCTCATGTTCTGAAAATACCAGCTCAAACTTTCTACATGGCATAGAATTTATTTATTTTTTTTGATCTTTTTTCTTTTATAGATATTAATAATCTTGACTGGTCTACCCATATCTTTCTGGTCTATTAGCTACATACAGAGGCATGAACCACCGTTAGCCGTCCAGTTTATAATAGTGACTATATGGTATCTGCTACTAGTGAATATAGCTACAGTAGTATTAGGAGCATTAGGAGTACCTTTTGTTACTGTCCTCTTTCTTATTGCTGGCCTTGGTTTGTTTTTAAAATGGAAGAATAAGATAAAGATGCCTACGAAGCAAGATGGCCGACGTAAAAGTGTATTTGTTGATGCTTACGATATGATACAAGAGAGTATAGTTCATCGTATGCAACGAGACTCGTTTGATTGTGAAAAAGAAGAACAGCCCAAAGGGGTTACAGTTCTTACAAGTGATGATGATGATGATAATGATGATGGTAGAGAACTCAAGAGAAAATCTACAGTTCGCTTCAAGTCACAGAGTTTCGATCCTTCGGATAGTTTACTAGGAGAAGATGAAGGAGCATCACAAAAGAAATCTTCTTCATTTGATTCATGGTCTAATCCATCCATTAATAGCGGGTTGATGGAACAGATACCAGAAGGACATATCAAAGGCCAAACTAATGCTAGTAATAGTATTTTCTTGGTTCTCATAACACTATGTATGCTCCTCATTATTTTGCATCATCCTTGGCTACTGTTGCTAATGACTCCATTGGTTGTTGTATGGTGTGTGAAGAAGTTGGCACAACTTGCATCAATAGAATACTTGTGCCAAGTTGGCTCTACATATTGGACAATTTTTAAAAACTGGTGCTTTACACATCAAGAAAAATTGTTCCCAGAGCCCGTTCCAACATTACTGCAGCTATGTAAAGACATTGATGGTTTGGCTCTTCTCTTTTTAAAGAAGACAGCTGGTTCTTTTGTTAGTGCTCTCATAATTATTGGCTTATTGTTAGGATCAGTTGCTCTGTCGGCATTTCTCATCTTTCAAATACAACTTGAGATAACTCATTCAGTTGGTTTAGCTACTCAAGTATTGAACACTTCAATTGAGCAAAGCCCATTCATCCGCAGGTACATATTTACACAGTTATTTTATCATACTACAGGAGATTGCACTACAGCTATTTGCATAGACCTTGCAAACTGCCAAGTAGGTGGTAATGTCACTAATGTGACCACACAATGCAAAACACACCTCAATTTATACAGTCCCCTTTGAAGTTTATAGATTGGTTTATGAATTGGTTTGCAAGGCCTGTGCAATTTGCTGTATCTTTGCAACAAGAGTAGAATTGGAAATCTGCCTTACCTTCCTTATAAGAGAGTAACAGCTACTTAATAATAAATCACCCACTTAACAAAATAAAACAACTAAAACCCTTGTTGCAAGGATTATGCAATCTCCTGTAACATGTTCATGTATAGCACTTACATGTACATGTAACTATTATGTATCAAAATTTTTGAGACCTGTAAATTTTTTGAAAATAATTTTGGGAAATTAGTTTGCTCGATTTTGATGGATTTTATTTTTACAAATTTTCAAGGGATTGATTTATTGAGTTACACAGGTGGAATTTGCCCATAGACTAGCAGAGACTTTGGCTCAATTAGTAACTTAAAAATTTTATTGGAATCAGCCCAAACTTGCAACACAGCATAAGAACATTTATGTGTATCAGAAAAAATTATTAAAGTAGAGAAGTCTCTCCTAGTCATTTTGGCTATACTATATATAAAGGTGAATTTACAATATTACGCTAGTCCTGACGTACGTTGACGCTGGAATAGAATCTGGTTTTATTCCAGCGGAAAGCATGCGTCAAAAGGTCAAATCGCCCACGCTTTTGATTAAAAATTGACGGTACGCTGGCCTAATGTCATATTGTAAATCCGCCTTTACAGGGACTTTGACTCGATTTTTTGAGCAATTCATAAGAATTCAGTTTTATCAGAATCAGCTCAAAATTTTCATATACATGTAACACAAAAACATGTACATGTACATATGTGTTACAAAAAATTATTCTAGTGATTTTTAATGCCGCATATACTGTAGTATAATATTATGATGTTTTGTCAAATTTTGAGCTACTTTAAAATTCACTGAATGAACACTACACCAAAATTATGAACCATGCAGTTAATAATAATACAAACATGTACTTTTATACATAGCCAGTCTGATTATCTTATTACCGTAATTCTTCTAAAAATTCACCACAGTCACTTTTGATAAATAAATTTTGAAAACGAATAATTAGAGTAAACTAAGCCTCTATGGCCAACTAGCAATCAATTATGACGAAATAGGAGGCACTAAGATGCATTATTGGACAAGATATAAGTCTGTCGATGCTTCTTTGTTGCTTGACTAATACAATCTGAATCTTGAACTTAGGCCTACTAATGGCAGTCATCTGTCCAGCGGAGTGCTGCTCGAGGCATCACTGTGAGTTAGACATGGTTTTCGACCCCTTCCAGCACAGGTCCATGTGTTATAATGCTGTCAAGTGTCGAAATTGGAGGGAAATGGCGAAATTAGAAGAGCTTTTATCATACATGTAATTTACAAAATGAATAATTAGAATTAATTTTGAAATAAAAGTGCTTAAAAATTATTTATTTTTGAAATTAGAGGTGCGAAATTTTAGAAGAATTACGGTACATGCCAATTTGTGATTAGTGGCTTATTATAAACAGGCTATACTGCGCTTTTTGGACACACTAGTAGTAGCTTTCATGTGTGTGCATAGTTTTTGGTATCGCAGTATACATCTGTTATGATTTGTACTCTGTTACTGTTGGGTTAGTGACATTAAGAAACCTCTTTATAATTATTGACACCTTTGATGTCCTCTAAAAGTACACACGGTCAATGCTAATGAGTATTTGATGTCACTTTAAGTGGATTTTAAACTGTTATTCGCTTGATACGTGCATCATCATCTCGCTCCGTTCCTCCTGTGTAGTCATTGTTTGTACAGCTGCAGAAGAATGTTCAATACACGTACATTCATTCATATTCACAATTGGATAGTTCACATATATGTGCTGTGTGAAAAGAGAGTGGGATGCCAATGTAATTCTTGTTTAGTGTTTATACTGCTGATTCAATTAGACGCTGCTATCTACATGTATTTTTATCAGTCTTCTAGGACAAGGTGAAGTTGTCCATACTCACTTGGAACAGTTTGCAGACAAAGGCTTTCATTATGGGAGGGAGTATCTGGCAAGCAAAGTTTGTCAATAGATTATAGTTACATGTATATTATACATGTGCATGTATATTACATGTATACTTGTACATTATAGATACATGGGTTGGTAGCTGATCCAGCAACGGAAGAGAGTATTTTAAAACTTTATGACAAAATGTATCATGTGTATGTGTTTCAGGTAACTCGTGATGTAGTGTGAATAGATTTATTATGTAAGTGAATTTGTAGAATTCGACAGATAAGGATTCTGTGATCCAGTCCATGAGAGACGATAGCATTGTTGTAGATGATGCGCGTATTTTTAATCAGGTCAAAAATTTTGTTTCTGAGAATATAGAAACCATCCTATCAGTGAGTGACTCTCGACTAATAATTTATACTAATTTGTCAATGGTATAGAAGCCATGATATCAGTGTTCAAGTATCATGATGGATGATTTGGAATGTTTTATTTATGTTACAGATATTGAAATCACTGTGGTCCTTGCTCTCTGCCAATGTCACTGTTGGTCTAACGTTAATGACATCACTAATGTCAGTGGTTTTTAGTGGTGGGACGTTACTTTTAAACTTTGTGAGATATCAAATTCCTTTTAAATCTTATTATTTCCATTTTGTATATTGTACAGGTTATATTCATAACCACGTTATTTTATTTGTTGTGCTATTCGGAGGATCAGTATTTGCCCATCAGTTGGGTCCTTAGTACTCTCCCTAGTTTTGTGACTGCCTCTGATAGCAATAATTATGCTGACATCTTTACACGGGTCATTCAGTAAGTGATATAGTCTGTATCATTATGAGCCATAACTTCCTTTTGTAGAAGCGTGCTTTATGCTAGTTTAAGACGTGCTTGCTTTTACGGCCTGTATACATGGCTGATTCTCTCCATCTTTGGTATCGATATAATCTTCCTACCATCAGGTGAGAATAACAAGTGTCCTTATTATCATTATTCCTCATTCATGGACAGTTTTTGCTGCACTGGCTGGTGCTGTTCCATTTGTTGGTCCATACTGGGTTGGGCTGGTTGCTGTACTGAAGCTATGGCTTGTGGAGGAATCAATACTACAGGCATTGATTGCCTTGGGGCTCTTCCTGTTTCCTCCATTTATGGTCGACTCACTCATCAACAGTCAGATAGAAGGGTAATTTAATGCACGTACAAGTGCGTGTGTTTGTGGTTATTATCATTTTCTCCTTTTATGTCCTGATAGGAGCCATCCCTTCTTGACTGGGCTAGCTATTGCTGGTGGGGTATATTTTGCTGGTCTGGAAGGAGCAATATTTGGGCCCATTCTCCTTTGTTGTCTCTTGTTTGTGGTCAATTTAGTAACGGAACGTTTATAACTTTGAACAATAATACAAAATAATAATTATTAGAACAAAAATTTTAATTACCATTATGAATTATGACAGACATTCAAGTGATTAAGAGCTAAAAACTATAGAATGGGGAGCTGGCTAAAATCGAATAATTTAATAACAAAAAACATTTTACACAATAGCAAACAAAAAAATAGTGCAGAAAAATTTTTTTGTAAAATGTTGTGATTAACATGATGTGGTGTTTAATAACCTATTGTACAGTAGTTGGATGTAGCGTGAGCAATGGAGCGAGTCACTTAAAATTTAATATTATCAAGATCAAGTGAATTAGTCTTAGCGTGATGAAAAGGGGGTGCTACCATCCTGTTTGGCGTGACCATTGGCATGATCATTGGGTACTCTCTAGATATTTGTCGTCCTATCATGTTGTGTCCGTATTTCTCGTACTCTGGATTAGGAACAGGCTCGTCCACATGGAATGTTGTTCTCAAGTTATTTCCCATTGGACTACCAGCAATCGGACTACCAGCCACAGGATGATGAGCCCCGTTGGGTAGGAATTGTCCGCCATGACTCATAGAGCGATTGTGTCTTCTGCCACTACCAGTGTTAGTGTATTTAGTGAGGACTGGAGAATCTGTTATTTTTGGAGTAGGGTTAAGTTTACTCAATGGTGGGGTAGTAGATCTCACAGGCACTTTACAATAGTCATGTGCATTGTTCTTTGGAGGGTAGTCTGGTTTAGTTGGCCCCAATTCATAAGATCCTTTTTCTCCATCATCATCCCAATGACAGCGACGATTACGCGAGAGGAACTTGCCCCAGCAGAACCTGTTCTTGTTCCTTATAAGAGCAAACAACAGGACGCCGACCACTATACCAACCGTCAGTCCACCAGCACCAGCAACTATAGTCCACGTGTGTTCTTCAATACTTGCATCATTAACCGTACCTACTGTTGGCTCTGTACAGGAAGGGGAAACACAAATTCAATAAGGATACATTGATATCACATCCTTATATAGTCTATTACCTGTAGTGATGGTAGCTACATATGATGACGAAGATGATGATGGTGCTATACTTGAACTAACAGTAGAAGATGAGAGAGTGGTGCTTGACGATGAAGTTACAGTCTGTACAGTGTCTATATGGTTACACAGGTCATTGATAAGGAATACTTAACGTCATAACTTACTCATGACACTGGTCCCCGAAGAACTGATGGCACTTGAGTCAACTGTTGATAGTGTCACTATTGTAGGTGATGGACTAACAGTTGTTGTATGATGAGCAACAGGACAATTGCTACTATCACCATTAACAATGTCTTGTAGTAATGAACCACTCCCTCCTACACTAGTGATGGTTGACACACACTTTCCTCCTTCCACATGATATGCACAGTAAGGATCACGTGAACTAATACACTCACTGTTATATAAATTATTATAATTAATTGAATCCTTTATTATCAATTGCATCTTACCTGCATGTTGGATACAGTCTCTCACAATCATCCAATGGTACAACATACAAACCTTCAGATGTACTCAGATACACTGAACTCTATTGAACCGTAAACACATTACCATGACAAGTAATAAACGATTCTTACATTAGCTTCAGTTTTGTACAATTCCATCATTCCAACAACTTGTCCCTCTCCATTCTCTGTATTACGCTCCAGTTCTACATTT
>NW_003546294.1:246418-274182 GCF_000090795.2 Amphimedon queenslandica | reverse complement strand
CATTTAAAGTATAGACGCATATTGCTGATCCAGCAGGAGCATTCCTATTAATAAAGTATTCATAATAGCATTAATGATAATGAGGTACTTACTCAGATGATGTGAAAGCACCATACATGTATTCTCCTGACACGTTAGATACATGAACTGTGTCCTCTATTGTTGAATAAATATATGTTAGTAATGATATGGTGACATACGTAAGCTGTTGAAAGTAAATGGGAAATCACTGCCTGACTTTGCCCTTGACTGGCACAAAATACGAGCCTTGAGATATGTGACAAAAACTTTTGTAGAAGTAGGAGCAAGAATATTAGTGACACCAGTATCATTCTAGAGTACCAGTAATGAATTAGTGAGCATAAGAAGCATTATTATACGTACCTTACAGACTCTACCAACTCTAGAGTATATCTAAAGTGGAGGAGGAAAAACAAATGAAATAAAGTTATGCCCACATTGCATTCACACACGTTATGAACACATGAATCCAACCCACACTGAGGGAGTTGTTCTACAGTATGTAGATGCACAATGGTGTTACTATAGCTACAATGGGTATTTATGTTTAAATGAAAGCTACTGGCACTGAACATGCACTGATTCTTGATATTGTCAAACACTATTGGTACATCCCTATAATGGGACCCAAGCACTTATTAGTATTGCTAAATTCAGTTAAGAAAGAATCTGCTAGCACTTATATGAAGCCATCACAATGGCTCTACAGAAGCCAACAGTGAATAGTTTCAAATAGCAACTCACAGGGCGCATAGAAACTTGTCCGATCTCTTCCGCCGTCTCTCTCATAAAGAAATAGTAATAATCACCAAACTCATATACATCAATAAATTCTGGTTCTAAAATATAAAATAGAAAGAATAGAGTCTTTCATATAATGATGCTAAATAAAGCACATACCTTGAAATGATATGTAGTAGTTAATGGTACTGACTGAAGCAGTTCCATTAAATGGAGAGTGAGACAAAGACAGTCCATAGCTACTAGCTCTGACATTGAGTGATGTTCCTGATACTAAATTCCCATTGCCTAGGGAGCAACAAAACATGTTTGTGAACTCTGCAATATACGCATTGCATTCCATGAATTATTATTCTACGGAGGATTTAATCTGACGTAATGATACTATGATTTAATTTACGAATGCATCTCCTGTGCATGTTCACCAGATGTGTTTTTTCCTACCAGGTCGGGTCACCTGTAGCTTACAACTATTGATTAATATGGTGCAGGAGTTGTAGCCATGCATTTTGGTACATCAACAGTCAATAATGTAATTATTAGAGTAACTCACTTGATAGAATGGATGTACTGACTGAGTTGCGATCAAAAGGACAGAAATTTCTACCCTCATAGGATTTCAAGAGGGTCAAGTCTGTACGCTGGTGAAGATAATATAATCAAAGTAATAATTAGAAGAAATATTTCTTACATTTCTGTAAAAGCAAAGAGGCTGATAAGCATCAGAGCCACAGGCTAATACTGTCTCATTGAGTGGTACAGTCTGGTTATTGTCTAGTGATAGGAGGGTATCTGTTGTTGGTATGTGCAATATATGATGAAAGTTCTGACAATTTGCCTATAATGAACAAGGTTATGAATCATGAACTATCATCATCATTATGTACCAATGATTCAAATATAGCATTACTGGTTCTGCACGTGTTTATCTTTGTAGCACTAGGTGTAGCATTCTGTGCCTATAATAGCAAATCAGACTAGCAATACATTATTTATTATTTCACTAACATTTAATGTAGTCTTTAGATCCAATGACAAATGGCATATATTATTCCTAAAGAGATAAACACATTATTAGACAGCATTAATATAACTTAAGCCAGTTAGTAGTACTACTAAGGTAGTAATTATTTAGACTGTTATTGCTTTCACTCATTGATCACACACATATACTAAGAAGATTGTCATTCTAAAAATGGCATCACATAACAGTAGCAGTAGAGTAACAGCAGTAAATATGGTGAAATCATGCTGCTAATAAAGGCTGTCTTGGTTCATGTATGATGATGCACTAGGGGAGTTGGTTCACAGTTCCCATATCAAATCAATGACTAGAGTTGCTGCTCATAATTATAGTAAATGTTAATGGCAGCATATTTAGCACCTGGACACGTTCTATTGGCTACATTTATTGACACTTAATGATATGTCTAGGTCCTGTTTATGTGTTTGTAGGGTCACTATGCTACCTTGCTCTTCAAAAAGAAACAATTCTGAATTTTAAACCAACATTCCTGAGAATATTATATTCATAGGCCAAAATGTACATAGCAAACTTCTTCACAATATCAACAATAAAACCACAAAAGTCTGTTGATGCATAGCAACTCACTTTGCAGCCACTATAATTAACTTATTAGCATGGTCGATTTTAAATAGATCTAGAGAGAGAGAGAGAGAGAGAGAGAGAGAGAGAGAGAGATATGGAGAGAGAGAATAGTAACAGTGCCGGAAACAGGAGAAATGAAATAGAAATTCAAATATTATAAGGAAATCAGCAATCATGCATCTTAATAGAGTCATGATGATTATATCATTTACAGTACACTACAGGTCTATTAAGCAGCAATGCAATCAAAGGAGTGAAAGGTCAATGCTCCATGAAAAAACATTTACTCTAACAAACTAAATAATGCTTTATCATGGCCTTATAGTGAGAAGTACTAAGTAATGTAAGCTAGAAATAGTACAGTATATATAGGACACAGAGTAAGTTAAGAATTTCATATTTCTGTGATACTACAAAGTGCAAACATATGATCGTGGTTTCCAGTCTAGTGACAAAATAAAGCAAGGAATGTACAATGTGTATGTTCATGTACAAGGATTGCTCTCTCTCCCTCTTTTACGTACTGGTTAGTTCAATTTGTGGATGACTCCAATAAGTGTAGTCTTGTGAATAACAAGCTGTTGCTAATAGCACAGGAATTAACAGAGCACATAGCCTCATGATGAGAACTGCAACAAAGAAAAAGTGACTAATCAAAAAATTGAGTAAGAGAGTAGGAGTCACTAGGGCGTTAAACGTTACCGGAATGCTATTAATGTAGGTCACACTTAGCAATAGACTCCATTACTTTGGCTATCATGAAGATGCTGTGCCTCAAAGCAGAGCACATCATGTTACAAAATCATGCTGTTCGCATATCGACTTCATCGCCGGGCGGAAACCGCCGGCCGATATTTCATACAACTCTCCGCCGCAACTCTATTCATTCTTCACGATACTTACAACTATAAGCCAATTGGTTCCGGCACAAAGATAGCTCGTTCCTTATCTCAGCAGAGCAGCGATATCTTCAGTCAAGAGCTCTCCGCAGTCAAGGTTTACATCTATTCTCATCCAAGCCTGGCAAGTCGTTCCTATTAATCGCAAGCCGCCCACGCGCATTAATGGGCCCTGCCCACATTAATACCGTGTATGTACATGTACATGTAGCTGGAAAAGTTTGCGTGAATTATATTTTGGGATTTTGTACCAATATAGCTATTTTTTATGTTTGTGAAATTTAATTTTACTGGTGTAGGCGTGTACTGTTGATACACCCATTACTTATAATGATTTGCGGAATTAAATTGTGCGTTTTTATGATGAACAGCAAACAGCAAAATTAAATTCCAGCAAATATTTCCAGCTATACGGTAATTATTTTTTGATAAAATTATCATTATTTTTAAAAAGTTACGATAATAACCAAGAAACAGTTTCATCTAGAAGTGACATCTTGAAGTGCCTTTAACAGAGTAATGCGTTATAAAGAATGATCAATAAATCAATGACTCACTGTGCAATGGTCTTGAATGTTCTGAGCTGTTCTTCATATTGTTTCAATGAAACAGTCTCAGTAAACTGACCAGCACAACTACAATAATCAGGCATGTTGGTCTCTTTTACCTACAAAAATATCAGTTATGCATATAATAAGTGAGAAATACCCCTTGACATTTGACGCATTTGAGATCCTGTATAACCATGCCGACTGATCTATTGTGAACAATATCGATCAGCTTTAACTCAATCACGTCTTGATCATACTGACTGTTACAATGAGAGCAATGCCATATTGATCTAAGGGAGAGAAAGAGGGAGAGAGAGGGAGGGAGAGGAAGATGGAGGAGAGAGAGAGGGGGGGAGGAAGAGAAAAATGGAGGAGAAAGAGAGGGAGGGAGGGAGGGAGAGAAAGAGAATGATGGAGGAGAGAGACTACCGGTAAGCTATATTCTAGTAAATCTAATACACATACTTGTCTAATTGCTGGTCATACGTAGTGTGTGGATCACGACACAAATCAATGTCCCTGCAATGATTACAATGCTCACATATCACAGATGCTAACACGTAAGAGCAACAAGGATCAACAAACACTGCTTCCTCTGAAAACTCTTTGACACCAATCAACTTGAGCAGATCCCGTCTATAAAGAAAGAATAAACATGAACACGCATGTACTGCACATATCGTATAAGTGGTTATTTTCGAGGGTTGCAAATTTCGCAGATTTCTTCCTGATTTGCGAAAATTAATTTAATACAGTACCCGCATGGCACATGTGGTAGAATTTGCAAAATTAAAATCCACGAATTAGAATTTTAGTAGGTTTCACGAAATATAGGACTCACAAAAACTACTGGCTATATGGTACTCAATCTTACCTTAGTTTATTCACTTGCTGCTGTGTAGTGGAGTCCAGTGACAGTATCTCACACATGTATTTGATAAACTCCAGTGCTGGATTAGTGAGGGAGAGGTGAGAGCCAGGCAGCTGGGGAAATAACTCGCTTGAATCTAAGCTGACGCCAAGCGAGCGATGAATATCTTGTGCAAGCCTATAAAAACATTTAATGATGCAATGTAATCTGTGCTTTGTATTCATAAAACACAAAGATACAATAATAAGATTATAACAATAATAATAACTTATAAGGTAATTAGAAATACTGCATAACTTCATTAGGGTAGTATCATAAAGCATTATCATAACTGATCCATTGTTACTTACGAAAACAGTTTCTCACTGAGCTGTCTCTCAATCAAGTCTTGAGAATAAGATACAATTGAAGTGACTAGTGAGCTATCATTAGGCTACAAAAACACAAACACATACCAATTATCATTACTACACACAATAAGGAGTTAGTGGAGGATGTGGTTGTTCTCATGAATGGAGAGCAATTTCCTCATAGAAAAGTTTTCCCTTCATCATCACAACCATTCCAACATTCCCTTCACCTCTAACCTGTGTACTACTCACAGACATAAGTTCCTGTATCTTCTCATACAGACCCTGTATGTAACCCCCTAGGGCGATGTTGAAAACTTTCTGGACCGAAGAAATTTCTGGTAAATAATTCACAATATTCCATTTCATGTCCAAGCTATAACGAGGCTCTTCTTCTACTTCATCTGCCACTAGAATCTCATCCACCGACCGTAACTCTTCCAATGATCTGGAATGCAGTGATTCAGGTAAAGGTATGCGAATCCCACCATAATTTGCCTAGGAAAAAAATATAGCCACAACTTGGCATGGACTACTCAAAAACACAGTCAAAATATAAAACAAGCTGACGATATTTTCTAGATGATGTAACAATACAAACATGTATGAGTAGTTGAGTACTTTATTCATCCATAGCAAAAGTTTCCAGCAGCCCTTGGGTTGTAATATTAATGAGTGGAAGAGATCACGCGAATAAATACTCTTACAAACAAATTTAATGTAAGCAGAGGCATCAGAGAGTCTACAACAAAGCCCTCAAACCAACAAAAAATTTCCCAAAATGAACCTACTTCCTTTTCTTAGTGCTTAGTATGATCCTGTTAAAATCAGCATAGACCACCATAGAGCCAAGTCTCTTAAACTCCCCCACTAACTGCATGAAGAGTTTACTCATTAGTTTATGAATCATGCGACACAATGCTGGTTCATATAGCAATGAATTTGGACTACTGATCCATCTATCATGCAAATACAACTTAGTCATTATTTTAATGTCTTATAGTGATTGTGGTACCTGTAAAAATGCTGTAATTGAAAGTCGGCATATGTTGTCTGACGTGTAGAAACTTCATGTAGCCATGTGTGTACTAGCCCTCTTAATATTCTATGTGTCAATGCAATTATAGGACAACAGGAATGACAAGTGATGGCTAACTAAATAACTAACTTGAAGGCATTGGAACAAAGAGCAGCTTCATCATATATTGACAGTGAAGCTGCTGCTGTACCATCCATCAGATCTTCCAATGAAGCCTTGAGAAAAGAGAGAGAGAGAAAGAGAGAGAGAGGGAGAGAGAGAGAGGGAGAGACAGAGGGAGAGACAGAGGGGGAGAGAGAGAGAGAGGTAAAGAGGAGAGAGAGGGGGTGAGATGTTGCCTAAGGCAGAATAGGTGCATTGTCCTTACTTGAGGTGCATAGTCAAAGCTGATGCTAGTGCTAGAGGCTCCCTCATAATCATTAATATGACTAGCCTGCAGTACAGCAGTCACTGCCAGTCCCTCAATACTCAGTTCTATACACGTTGAAGGATAGAGCCCAGGATTGTTCAGTTCCAGACTCCTCCCATCATCAGTCTCCATCATAAGACGATAATCATCAGACTCATGTCCTAAATAATACAACATAAGTAACCATATATACACACAGGAATGACCACATTTAACAAACTAATACTAATTGATGTGTTCACTGGCAACATATACCATATAGAAGGAAATTTTGGAGGGAGTTAAATTTGGCAAATTACTAAATTTTGGTGATTGGCGAATTTTAATTTGGCAAATTTATGGCCATGTGCCATTGAGCATGCGCATAATGGCTTAAAATGGCAGATTTTTGTTTTGGCAAATAGCTATTAAAATGCCAAATTCGACAAATTTGTACTTCCAAAATTTCCTTCTATACGGTAGCTAACAAAATACCAACACCTTATGCATGCTGTATTATACCATATAGTGCTTTATTTTGGCAGCACTTTATTTTGGCGATTTTGCTGTAAAATTGTAATTGGCGGTTTTTAATTTGGCAATTTTTGTGTACACGTGCATTACTGAGCATGCGCATTAATGATTGGCGGTTTTAATATTGGTGATTCCGCTTGCAGACCACCAATTGCCAAAATAAAACTCTGCCAAATTAAAGTGCTATACGGTAATACAGTAATCATGTACAGTATAAGTATCTTACCACCAAGGTCAGGCTGGTCGGTTGGGGTAGCCCATATCACATGATTATGTCTTGCAAGATGACGCGAATAGAAAACGTCAGCAGCATAGACCACAGCATCAGGACAGAAATTACCAACTGGTATGTGAGCATAGCGAGCATACTCCAATCGATTCTACACATTAAAAGAGAGAGAGAGAGAGAGAGAGAGAGAGAGAGAGAGGAGAGAAATAGTATTATTGATGTAGATGTACTGTGCTTACGTGAAGCCATGTAGGTGCATTTAGTAACTGAGCAATCATTTTCTTAGAAGCTGATCTCTGCCAGTCCAGTAATAGGTAATGATTATCACTTGAGAATGATAAAAGTAATGATATTATTACTGGTATTACTATAAATGTGTGTGTGTGTGTGTGTTTTTGTGCGTGAATATTCTAAGGAATATGGTACAGGGTTTCCCACAAAGCATGCTAAGTGAGATAAACACCATGAGCTTCATGAGCTTACTACAATAGAGTACATGACATTTGGGGCAACTTTAAAAATTCAAATTCCCATCAGAATCGTCTCAAAGTTAAAAGGGCATGTACATGTATCAGAAAAAATAATAAAAATGGAAATTCTCTCCTAGCCATTTTTGACAAACTTGGCCTCACCTATGTGTCAGGCCAAGTTTTTAGTTTTTAGTTTTTTAGCAACTTTAAAATTCATTAAAAAATGCAAATTTCATTGAAATCACATCAAAGTTGACACACAGGATAAGGACAAGCACATGTATCAGAAAAAAAATTAAAAAGAAGAATTCTCTCCTACTCATTTTTGTCAAAATACTCTCTACTACGAAGGTCTTTGGCCAGATTTTGGAGCAACTTTGACAATCGACTGACAAGAAGCTGCCTGAATGAGCACTCCAAAATCCTGTGGGAAACCCTGCCTATGGGTAACCATATATACAAATGTACATGTACATGTTTGTGTGTGTGTGTATACATGCATGTACATGTATGGCGCAGATTATGGTACAATGTATGTCTGGATGTTCATAATGTACCTCTCAATAAAGGGAATGAGTACGTGTGGGAACTGATCAAGAGCAGGGACTGCATTGCGTAGCTCTGCTATCCCTAAACAACAAACACACAAAAAATGAAAATTAACTAACATCCTCTTCATATGAAATACAAGCCACAAATTAATACGTAATATGTAACAATTAGCCGACATTTGGGAGCAATGTGACCGAGAAACCCCCACATGCAAAGAACATGCATAAGTACATGCAAATTGTATTTATTTGTCAGTGAGTCTACCTGTCACTCTTCAATGGAATTACTGTAAGGATTTATGACCAAAAACTAAACAATAACAGAGAGTAAGCTATAGCGGGCTGTTGATTACTTAGTGAAGTATGAAGGGAGAAACCAGCCATGACTCATCCTTATTCTATACACAAACTCATCAACTTCAATATCACTAGTAATACTTTCAATTCTAATCAGTTCATGACCAACCCCTACACTTAATGTATAATCATGTTCTAGCTGGTCTAGTCCCATTAGTCATATCATAACAAGGAAACTACTACTTTACACTTTAACTGCAAATACTTATTAGATACACTGTAGTAGTACCATTGTTTAAATAGCATAGTATCACTATACAGTGTACGCCTACCAGGAAAGGAGAATAAAGTAAATTATGAAGGTAAGAGTAAGTCCCTAAATCAAACTAACCATATCCTATATGTGTACATGTACATGTACATGTACATGTACTCACACACACACACACACACACACACACACACACACACACACTAATGTACCATACACATCACACACACATTTGCTAACCAGTATGAGTCTGTATTAATATCACAGTGGGCCCGTGATGAGATTCCTTATAATCCACTAATAATCTTTGTATGCTTCTAAGAGCTCGTCTGGCCTCAGTGTCAATACTAACATCAAACGTGAAGTCTTCCGGTGGCAAAGGGTAACCAGGACCAAACTCACTGATCCTAAAACAGATAAAAACACAAGTACAAATACAAGTACAGTGAGTTATTAACATTCCGTGGTTTGTTCCGCAATTCATGGTTTTATTTCATGGCTGACAGCTTTCAGGGGATGGAACTTCTGGGTGGCAGTTCCAAAACCACAAAAACCACAAGCTCCACAAAATAACGTAAGGCATACCATAGACATTAGGACAATGGAATAGGTCAATTTGTTTTATTTCCATACATCATTCACTCATGGAGAGACAAAAGAGAATCGCGTGTGTTTACACAAATAGAGAGACAAATGGAGAGGGAGTGCTGCCAACAAATCAAACAATGATAATAGAAAGACAAAACAACATGCTCCACACTCTTAAACATAAACAAGGCTTGGTTGCTACTACAGTCCTACTCTGTCATGAACTAGTAGTACAATTCATAACAAAAGCGCATGCATGTCATGTAGGCTGTATATGTAATAATTGATTTTAAAAAGGCACTGTCATATTTACCTTGAGTTTCTCTCAGATCGATAGAGGTTGCTAAGGTTAGGCATTTGGTTGGTCCTTACAGTATCAATCCCAAAGACATGAGCTTTACCAGTACCCATCATGAACAAGCCATATAAAGATGTAGACTCACTAGAAAGAGAGGAGAGAAAGGAGAGAAGGTAGAAAATCGTGTGCATGTGATAGAGAGAAATTAAGAGAGAGATAATGAGATTAAGGTAATCACATTATCCAAGTAAGGCAGAACAAACCATGAGCACTGATAGAAATGTATCAGTTTAACACAATCCTTCTCCATGTAGGGATACTGAGCTACTGTCTTGTAGTCTAATTGTGATAACTGAAAGGTGTCTATTGACTAGAAAAAAAAGAGGAAAATATAGAAAGCACATGTAGCAGTGAGTGCTTGTGTGGATTAATGTGAAAGGGAAAAGGGGACAGAGAAATAAAGGAGTAAGGTATAAAAAGATGCCTGTAACATAGAAAAGGAAAAATAGTGGTATAAGATTAAAGGCATTAACAAATAATGTACATACATGTACATTGTCATTGTACATGTACTATGTGATGTATGTACTGTGTATCAAGTGTTTATTGATAATATTAGGAGCATGAATCTTAGCAAAATGAACAATCAGCTAAGCTAAGTGAGCTAACACAAAATTACCCACAGGAAACAACAAAGGTTGTTGTATGTTACAACTTTGACTTACTCTATTCAAAACTGCTTTAGAGAAAGCTTTATTAACAGTACAGACACAACCAAGTGAGACGACTGATCTGAAATCAAGAGGAACATTGGACTCATACACGCCTTCAATATCAGGAGAAGACAACTGTGTCACCAATTCACTAGAAAATTAAAAAAAAAAGAAAAAAAAATTATAATAAGGTAACAGGTATAAGCCAGTGGGTGCATGCTGTGTGTATATGTCATGTGCTCATTAGTCATTATAATGAATGAATGAATGATCTCATGCTAGACTCAATGAACTAACTTCCTGTGCCCACTCATTGTACTACTTGTGAGAAGATCTACTAATTAGGGAATGTAACAAGTCACTGGACAGACAAGTGTCTATAACAGGTTCAAGGGGCAGACAGGCTTTATGCCCCATTAGCATAAATGCTAAAACTAGTTAGACACCCACTTCAAATATCATAGGATATCATCCAATATGATGATAATTTGATAAATGAGTATACAATATGTATTCCTGCACCCACACACTATACTATAAGTATTCCTATCACATACAGCTATATTTGTATTTATATCTATAGTCTGACAATAATTTACATATACATGTACATGTGTAATATAAAACAGCATCAAATTTCATGCACACAGAATTATGGTGCTAGATACTATACAAGATTATTCATTGGTGAGGAATTAATATTGGAAATTGGCGGTTCTATGAAGAAATTGTCAATATAAAATCTGCCATTATGTTTTAATCTGAGCATGCTCAATGGCATGTGGCACAAAATCGCCAATATAAAATTTGCTAATTTCTTTTCACAGGCAAAATCGCCAAATATTACTCCCACCAATAAATCATCTTGTACAGTATATACAACTGTACATGTAAGTGTATGTGTGTGTCATATACCCAGCATGTTCTTTGAAGATGGTTTCCGGTACACTGTACTCATAAAGATTGATAGGAGGAGTAGCTCTGGGCAGTATCTTTGATACATTACGCCATGCAGAGGTATCATCATCATCAGACGTTGTTAGCTGTCTCGATACTCTCGAGTTAACATAGAATATCCTTGGGATAGAAAGCTTCAATTGATGAAGGTCATCATCAACTAGGACCCACATAGTAAACTGGCCTGGCGTCTGTGTCTCTGACACCTATCACAAGACACAAATACATGATGCCACTCTTAGATTAGCTCCCCCTAATGTCATTGATTAGTATCAGTAATAGGATACTGACAGACATCACACTACCAATCATTCTGACTAGCTAGGGCTAGAGGTACAGTGTTACAGTACAGTCCAAATCCAAAAACAAACAAATGAAAAACAATACCACCTACACTTGAACTACAACACTAAATACCGTATAGCAGGAAATTTTCGTTGCCATGAAGTTTCATTGTCCATCCAAGCAGGCCTTACAAGATATTCTTGTTGAATTTATTTTTGTTGAGTAACATTAATTATTAATCATTTAACCAGTGAAACCCACTTCACTTTAAATGTTCATTGTCTAAAATTTATGTTGAAACTTTTGGCCAATGAAACAAAAACAAAAATTAGCACTCAACAAAAAAAATTCCTGCTATACGATAATTGCTTCAATTGTTTCATTACTGATACCTGTATTATCTGCCATGGTTGTTCGGCTAGTGCCCTGTTCTTCTGTCTGAGGAATCCTGACATGTTAGTCGAAGTGCTCCTGCTATCAAAGAAAGAAGTAAGTCCACCGCTAAGAGAAGGGTTCCTTCTGATGTGACGCTCTTTTCGCTGCCCTCTCTGTATCTGCCACTTTCTCTTATGGTAATCCAACCAGACAAGGAACTCACTCTATCAACATGTAACAGACATGATATTAATATTAAATATGAATGCATGTACAATGTACATGTACATGCACGCATTAATTACACGTATACATGGGCAAATAAAATGTAAACATGTAGACATACATTCCCTTTAATTCACTGAAGGTTAAAGGATAATCTCATCAATACAAACACCGGAATTACATGTAAGTACATGTACATGCGTGTACGTGCAGTTCAAGAGAATGTCTTACTCTAGTGTGTCCACAAGATGGAGGGGGTCCTAGAATTTCCTTCCAGGACCTCATGTTTTGTGATACTTGTGATGGTGAGGGTGAGGCTGTGTGTCTGGTGACTAGTGGGAGTGTTGCTTGTCCTCCTTTACGTTGTCTCTTGTTCCAATTAGTCTCTTCGATATCTCCAGTGCTATCATCAAGACGTCTTTTAGTACCACCACCACTCATCTCATTACTTGTATCCATATTCTCTGAATCATCCTATGAATGTATTCATACACATACTACAATAATCCCTCCTAGTTGCAACAGTAAATATTTCCCAACAAACTACACATACATGTACACGTAAATGATACAAACAACATGTGGCATGAACAAGTAAATTATGCACTCTTGGTATTATACAAACACAAGCAATGTAATTTATTTTATTAGCAGAATTCATTATTCTTTCAAGTTACAGTAAATGCACTACATACGTTAGGCTCACCTGTTGTTGCCTTGAGGGTAGAACTGTGAACATTTCACTGATTCTCTGTTGCTTGCATACATCAGTCTTCTCCAGGAGCCTCTTGTGCAACCAGTCAGGATGAGTCACTCTGGGAACAGGATTAGATACCTGCACACATAGAAAGGCCATGTACATGTGGTAACGTAAAGTACATGCGTGTTTCACATTCAAAAACATCACAAAAGTAAAGGAACGTATGATATACAAAGAAAAGATAGCAGTTATAAAAAACATGTAAAGTAAAAAAGGCCTATCAAAATACAACCATTACTTGAAGAGCAAAGTACATGTAAGATGAGAATTTATTTATTTATTTTTATTTATTTATTTATTTATTTTGTGAGGTTACCCGGATATTACAGTGTAAGTTTACAAAACAACATTAAACTCTTACCCCTTGCATAGCAGCAGGTATTGTAATGATCTTCTGTATAGCACTACCAAGCCTCTCTATGTAATACTTCCAATCTAATATCTGCAATTAAAAGCATCAAACACATTAACGCAATAACTGAATCACAGTAACGAGCTAACTACCATATACATGTACATGTACATGTACATGTACATGGATTGCATTAATAATTTGAATGGATTCAGTGTGTACTCTTGGGATATTACCAGGCTTCTTTAAAGAGGATACAGCATTCATTAATAATACACTAATAGGCAATGTACACTATTGAATTAGAGAAATAGAGTAATTTAAAGCATCACCTCACATACATGCATGTACATGTACATGTATGTGTGCACATCATAATTGTGATACAATGTAGTAAAGATTACTAAAGCCATTTTCACACTTGTCCACCTGGATCAAGAATTAGAACACTCCACTCTAATTAAGTCAACATGTATGTACATGCATGACTACATTGTACATGGGGTTACATAATGTGGAGAGTAAGTGTGAAAAGGACTCTCTTCTTGTATATACATGTACATGCTATTATATATTTACTTGTTGTACATGTACTTAATACTACATTTTGTATCTGACATGTTTTATGCTGTCTTAGTTTGTTACTATTATTATATTACCATTAAAAAAATTAAATGGCTAATTGCATGTAGCCAGTATACAGTGCAAACACTTACTGCTCTTATATCAAAGTCATCAAGAGCTGAACACTTTAACCATTTACAAAGATAGTGTCTAGTGATGGTGGGCTCTGCCTGGAATATAGCTAGTGGTATTGCTCTCTCTGTCACTGGTGATCCTTCAGGTTTACAAGCAATTATGAAACGACAGCTCAAGCCAGCATCTTTGACCATTTGATCTCCAAGAAACTACGAAAAAAATAAACAATAATAGTAGCTATTGAATGCATTGTTCTAGTATTAGTTCCAAGAGAAAAACTATTGCTGTGGAAAATAGTATTATGATTGTTTATCACACAATAATTGGAGAGTTCAATATACGTATAATCTGTGCATAAGTACCCACTACACACAGAATGTACAATTATATGGCAAAGATCCGTACAGGGTAATTTGTAAAAATGGCTCCAAGACATTTTTATAATATTTTTGATACACATACATGTACATGTACATGCATATACAATGTACCTACATGTATATTACATAACTGGTTCCAATCAAAATCAAATTTTAAGGAATTTTTGAAAGTTGCCCAAAGTCCCTGTGCTATAGCACAGTGACTTTGGTCAAATTTTGCCAAAATTACAATTGCGGCTATGTTAAAACTGAATTTAAAAAATAACAACCATCAAAAAGACAACTGCTGTCTTTACTCTTCTCATTTCATCACTGAAGAGGCGTGACTGCAGTACACATGTCGCTATACATGTAATGTATACACTAACTTCAGCTAATCTCTTAGCTGTACTGATGGACGTTGACTTCTGCTGCCCATAGTCCTCGAGCTTCCGTGACATGCTCCTGTTCTCAGATATCAAATCAAATAACTCAGAGTCTGGCATATTAGCAGCCTGCAATACCAATAAGTTATTTAACAATAAATAAATTATAGCAATGGAATCCCTTTACATGAATAACTATAGCATGTACATATAATTCCTTTTTAAACTGAAAGTACATGTACACAAATCACCAAATGCACACAAAAAATAATTTTAAATAAAATTATTATTATTATTATAAATACACACCTAGTCACTGACCTTACTATAAAGTACATCTAGCCAGAAGTTAGCCACTGTGGCCACAGACTCATAGCACTCTTGGAGTGTACTGCCATTGAGGAATGCCTCAAATACTGAGGACTGGAAGTTCTTTATCAATTGTAGTTCTCCGCGTCTTTTAACTTCAAATCCCTACGTTGATAGTTTATTTGCTCAATAAGAATAACAATATAATAATTATTATACAACCTTTAATTCAGCTAGTGTACCATCTTCATTAAAGACAGCATACCTAAACGCAGAGAGAAAAAGGAAAAGCACAGCTGTATTTTAAATTTATAATTAAAATTAATTTGTTGGTGACATATAAGGTTTATTTGATGGTATGGTGTACATGTATGTCCCATGCACCTATATACAGTGAACTAGCACTTATTAATACATTCTCACCTTTTCTTTAGTTTCTTTCCTTCTTCCTTTGATGCTGGTAGTATCATAGCTTTATAAGGACCATCAACCTACACATACACAAACACACACACACACACCACATCAATAATGGACTGTCTCTACCATATTAAGAGAAACTAACTTCAAAGAAGATAGAGTTCTCACTGGTTTGGTTATACTCCAGTTTCCCAGGGTCAATTAGTGTGTGGTACTGATGGTTAGTGAAATTATCCTATACAATCAAAACAAGAGTATATCATCTATTCTTGAAGTCTTGATCATGTACATGTACATAAATGTACATGTACATCACATGTATATACCTTTTAGTGGCCAAAAATTTCTGCTAATTAGTTTTTAATTTTGAGAGAAAAAACGAAAAATTTAATCCTTAAAAATTATACTCTTCTACTATGCCAAGGTGTATATCAGCAAGAATAAAGTTGCAAAAGGAAAATATCCATCCTTCCTTTATTAAATTAATATCACAATCTTACTTGAACCATAACATTCAACATAGCTCCAGGATATGACACAGTCACTTTAGGACGCTTCCCTGTAGTGTGGAACTACATACAATCAATACACATAAGCACACATTAATATATTGTACTTCAAAATTCTCAGGAAAGCTTGAGGGGAGGATACACCAAATACCATCAGTATCTAACTCCAGTGGACGCCTATTAACAGCAATAATAATAAATGTAATTAAGAGTGTACATGTACATGCATGTAAGTGTATCGATACACGATTGTATCGTGTGATTGTAATGTATTGTGAGTAATGTATTGTATCGATCGTGTGCTTTAATTACCCAATTTGTTCAACAATTTCTCTAGCGTGAGTAATGATACTGGCTCCAGTGTAACACACTATACCAGCCATTTCCATTGAGTACCAACGTGCCCTATTAATATAATAATCTATAATGTATTGTACTATAGTAAGTATTGTATTGTATTACAGTATGTACTGTACACATGTATGATTAGAGACATTGGGTCCATTACAATAAAAACATGTATTAATGTTTTACCACACAAGATGATTTATTGGCGAGAGTAATACATGGCAAATTTACCTGTGGAGAGTTAATTGGTGATTTTGTGCTATGTGCCATTGAGTATGCTCAGATTGAAAAAAAAATGGCAGATTTTATATATATTGGCTATTTTTTCATAGAACGCCAATTGCCAATATTAATTCCTTGCCAATAAATCATCTTGTACAGTACACATGTGAAATAAAGTCTCTGTTCAAATTTTAAAGCAACTTTAAAAAATTTCTAAAAACACCAATTTAGATTAAAATCAGCTCAAACTTGGTACACAGCATAAGAACAAGTGTGTTACAGAGTTGTATCACTCTATGTCTGGTATAGTAACAATGTACATGTACATATGTATCAGAAGCTTATAGATAGAATAGAGAGTATGATGACTGACCCTTTCCTCATTACATATCCATAAAAGGAATTGAGGATACATTTGTGTGCTAGCTGTAGTGAGTCATACAGTACTTCTTTGTTCTTGCAGCTAAAGATGAGGCAAAATAAAAACACATTAAGTACATGATATCAATTGGTTTTAAAATATTCTTCTCAATTAGCACTACAACTACAACTACAGTATAATTTTTTTTAATGTCTGTCATTTATAGAATACTCAAGTACTACCATATAGCGAGAAATTTTGGAGGGAATTAAATTTGGCAAATTGGAGTTTTGATAGCCATTCGCCAAAATTAAAATCCCCCATTTTGAGCCATTATACGCATGCTCAACGGCACATGGCCACAAATTTGCCAAATTAAAACCCACCAATCACCAAAATTTTGCAATTCACCAAATTTTACTCCCTCCAAAATTTCCTGTTATATACGGTATAAATTTGTTCATTAAGCTCTGAGCTCCAACTTTCACATGTACAGTATACATGTACATGTGATATGTCTGCATGTTTATAGACTGTATTTCATTTTCAGCCACAGGCCCTTTGTACATGTAGAGAATGTTCTTGCCTCTTTATCTCTGCTGGGTCTCCTTCTTGTTTAGCAGCGTCAAGTTTCTTCTTCCAAACTTTCAACAATCCTTTGAATTTATACCGACGGTCCCGAAATGCTCTGACAGTGTCCACATAGAACGAGTTTTCTTTCTGACAGACTGTTGTGCTTCGTAACTCTTCTCTTGTCACACGGACACGTTTATAAGCTTTACGACAATAATCTAAAGAAAATCACAATTTAATGAATATGTACATTGTACAAGACTATTTGAATCCACATACATATACAAGTAATGTTATTGATACAAAAGTCACGAGAATAGCTAAAAAATTGCTGAGTGCATGTGGCTAAAAGATATGCATGTATACAATACTGTTTTAGCACATGCACATATACCACATAACTAAATGTAAAACTGATGATGAACAGTAACTAACTTCTTAAGGGAGTGGCTCCCAATAATACATGTACAGTACACTAATGTACATGTATATATAACTGAGTACTATATTTTATAATTTTTAAATCACTTGTAATAAATTATTAAAAAATAAAATACCCACTAACATAATAATAATAAATAATAATATTATAATGACCTTAAAAGGTCATCCTCCCTCCTCATGAGTCATTCCACTGTTATCAACAATGCTTCCCTTTATTCTCTACTTGTAGTACAAACCTGCTAGACGTTTCTTCTCAATGCTCGCTTGTTCAATAGGAGGGAGTTGATGATAGCTGCGAGGAGGATCACCAGGTGCTAGTCCTGGTAACGTCTCACTCTCTAACTGTAACTTAATACTTTGATACTCATTACGACTTGCAGGCACTACCAGGACAAATAAAAATACATTAAATAAATAATAGTACACATTACACAGCCAAGTATAATCAAGTTGATCAGGCCTGATTCTGCCTGACACCAGGCCTGATATCAGGCATGGACTATGAATTTTGGGCAATCAGTCCTGATACAATCATCAGGCATGGATGGTACAAGCATGATAAGCATCTATACTGAATCAGGCCAGACCGACTTTCATGATTCAGCAATGATAGCCATCAGGGCTGTACCAGTACTGATATCAGGCCTGATCTAGTAATTGTGGGCAACATTTTGGCTGTGTATACAGTCTGACAACTATCATTGCTGAATCATGTACACGTATGTTGCTCTGGCTGAACCAGTATGAATTCCAGCATAATTGCATCAAGGCTGTCAAGCTAGGCTCATTGCCATGTTAGCTGCCAAAAATCCATGATTCAGGATGCATGAGGCTGGATCATGACTGATATCAGTCATGATTCAATCACAAACTCTTGGCTGTGTTGTGTAGTAGTACAAATTAGGTAAAATGTAGAAAATGCTTACAGAAGTCTCCTCTCCATTTCCAGTCCATGTGTCTCTGGCAGGTGCAGCCTGGTTTATTGAAGTCGCACGAAGCACACATGACCTCATCAACAATAGCAGGTGGCTGTATCAAAAATAAATTTAAAAAACATAAATTAAACTAATACATGACTATAGCAGCTTTTTAACATTAAAGTACATGTATTATGCTTATGTGCAGTGTGACTGTGTGTGGATAGAATATCAATACACTTTTATTGACTCCTCTTAACTATTGACTTATGTTGATTTTTGAATTATATATGTACAATAATTTCTAATAAACAATTAATTATAATTATGTTATCATTATTATTATTATTATTATTATTAATTTAAACACAAAATAATTAACAAAGTGATTTATTATAAACACGAACAAAAACAAGTAAATACAAAATTATTATTATTATTATTATTACTATCACTATTACTATCATACAATTTCAGTTAGTAATGAGAGAAAGAGAGATAGAGTTGAGGCAAAATAAAAATAATTTTATTATTATTATTATTATTATTATTATTATTATTATTATTATTATTATTATTATTATTATTATTGCTCAATACCTGAAGGCGATTGGTGAGTATAATGTTAGGATACATAGCTCCAACATCAAGATGATATATCAATGGATGCTCCAGTCGCTGTGGAGTCTCCTTCAGGTTAATCAGTTTAGAAACTATTTCACTACAAACCTACAGAATACAATACAAACAAATCACTTTCTCCTTACACATGTACATGCAAGCCATCTTTCTCCCATTCACTTCTTTCCCATCATTTAAATTATACTATCATTTAGCATACGCTCCAGTTATTTCCCACCCTTGTACAGTTGTACTGTACATGTAATGTACATATGTACATTCTTTAGACTCCCTTTTGGAACAATTCCCAATTCCCATCCAACTATTCCTGTCTACCTATAGTCCCATCTCACTTTCAATAAAATAATTCCCCTCTAATTCAACTCCTTTACACATCTTCCTTCTACTACATTAAGAATCTTTCTCTATCCCTCTTTATCATTCTTTCCTTTCCCCCTCTCTCCTCCTCCTCCTCCTATCATGTATTCCATTCCTTGCCTCATTAAAGTCTGTGACTTCTTCAAGTGGTACCTTCTCTTCAACCTCAAGAGCGTGCTTCATTGTTCTGTTCACATTATCAGCAAGACACTGCAACATGTCAGGACTCTACAACAACACACAATGTACAAGAACAACTCCATACATACAAGTACATACAGGAATAGGCACACATTTACATTGTACACATACATGTACATGTAAATATGATTGAATAATAAACATAAACTATTTGGCAAAAAAATTAATTCTAGATGTATATGTCGTATATTCATAATTGGTATTGTAAATATTATTACCAGTTTAAATCTTGAAGGAATGTCACTACGGAAGACTCCAGACTCCAGTGCTTCCACATGACCTCCAACATACGTTTCACTGTCCAATAAATGACCATCATCAGTTAACTTGTTTAATGTCTGAGAGGAGGAGAGAGAGGGAGGGAGGAGAGAGGGGGGAGGGAGGGGAGAGAGACAGAGACAGAGACAGAGACAGAGAGACAGAGACAGAGACAGAGAGAGGGAGAGAGAGAGGGGGAGGGAGGGAAGAGAGAGAGAGAGAGAGAGAGAGAGAGAGGGAGGGAGGGAGGGAGGGAGGGAGGGAGGGAGGGAGGGAGGGAGGGAGGGAGGGAGGGAGGGAGGGAGGGGAGAGAGAGAGAGAGAGAGAGAGAGAGAGAGTAAAAGAGATGGTAAGGAAAGGAAAGAAATAATAAGAAACCAGTAAGGAACAGAAGGAGTATAATAGTCAATATTTTACTGTATGCAAACTTTTGAGCATTATTTTATGAGCAATAAAAATACAATCTTCATTGCATGCATGTTTTCATGAAAAATATTTACAATTTTATTTTCTGATACTGTACTACACTTAGTACACTAGACAATAAAAGTAACTAAACAAGGAAATGAGAGCCTACAGTACATGCACAAGCAATAATACTTGTGATTTGTATTAGAGATTACTGAACAAAATGGCTACAAGCGCCCAAAAACCACTGATAAAAAAAAACAAATTTATACATAATTGCATGAACATACAGTACACCATCAATCCACCACATATAATCCCTAATATCTTACTGATTCTTGTTTGTTGGGGAATATAATGTTCCCATGGTATGCCTGGACCATTAGTAAAGCCTCACAGAGTGTGCCTGATCCTTTACGCAATACCTCATCAGGCTCCATTGGGATTATAGTGCACAGTGCAAATATGAATGGATGAACGTATTTGAGATAAAGGTAATATGTAGCAACAGCATCAGAGACTGAATAACTAGCCAATACCTGTGTATAATAAGAAAATAGAATCATGTGCTAATTAATGGTTTATGTGTAATTCAATGAAAAATATAATAATATAGTATGCAGCAAAAATAATGATCTGTATGATACTTAAGTTTTGAAAGGATATAGAACTTTGATATTAAATAACCTGGGGATGAAGCCCCACGTCATTCCTAAAATTGTTTTCACCCGAATTTCAGTCAAAAATCAGCTTAAACCTTCTATACAGCATACGGGCATAAATATGTATCAGAAAATGTAATAAAATTTGGGGTGATTTTGGAGCCATTTTTTGGAAAAACCATGAGCTGGGTACTTTTTAAAATTTTGGCACTTTCTTAAAATGGCCGTAACTTGAAAAATTGAATTCGGAATCAGCTAAAACTTTCTATACAGCATAAGGGAATCAATATGTATCAAAAAATGTAATAAAAGTTTGGGGTGATTTTGGAGCCATTTTTTGGAAAAAACCATGGGCTATAGTCTTGGGTATTTTTTAGAATTTTGGCACTTTCTTAAAATGGCCGTAACTTGAAAAATTGAAGCCTGAATCAGCTCAAACTTTCTACACAGCATAAGGGCATCAATATGTATCAAAAAATGTAATAAAAGTTTGGGGTGATTTTAGAGCCATTTTTTGGAAAAAACCATGGGCTATATAGTCTTGGGTATTTTTTAGAATTTTGGTGCTTTCTTAAAATGGTTGTAACTTGAAAAATTGAAGTCGGAATCAGCTCAAACCTTCTACACAGCATAAGGGCATCAATATGTATCAAAAAATGTAATAAAAGTTTGGGGTGATTTCGGAGCCATTTTTTGGAAAAAACCATGGGCTATAGTCTTGGGTATTTTTTAGAATTTTGGCGCTTTCTTAAAATGGCCGTAACTTAAAAATTGAAGTCGGAATCAGCTCAAACTTTCTACACAGCATAAGGGCATCAATATGTATCAGAAAATGTAATTAAAATGTGGGGTGATTTCGGAGCCATTTTTTTGAAAAACTATGGGCTATAGTCTTGGGTATTTTTTAGAATTTTGGTGCTTTATTAAAATGGTCGTAACTTGAAAAATTGAAGTCAAAATCAGCTCAAACTTTCTACACAGCATAAGGGCATCAATATGTATCAGAAAATGTAATAAAAATTTGGGTGATTTCGGAGCCAATTTTTGATAAAATTAGCCACTTTTAAAAATGGCCATAACTAGTGTCAGAATCGGCCCAAATTTTCTACATAAATAAGGACATCCAAAAGACCTCTCTAGAAGCATTAGAAAGTAGAGAGAACCTCTATACATGTAAGTCTTAATAAGAGCCTACCTATCCATGCAAAGTAGTGAAAACAATTATAGGAATATTTTACATTTCATCAATGCATGCAAAAAATAATGATTTTATAATTAATCATACCTGTGGTTGCTCACTGGCCATCCTACACATATCCTCAGGGTCTAACTCTATTGGATCATAACGGAGTTTAGCCTATCAGAAATACACCACTAGTGAACACAACACCAGCACACTACATGTACTGGACACACTTTAGTAGTAGCTTTGAGGTTCTGACTACCAACTGGCAAATAACTGTCTCTCTTTACCCACCTAATACCATTGAAAGAATTAATGAAGAAGAGAACATTATAAGTGAGTAAAGTGACTAGAGAGAGAGAGAGAGAGGGAGAGGAAGAGAGAGAGAAAGAGAGGGAGAGAGAGAAAGAGAGGGAGAGAGAGAAAGAGGAAGGGAGAGAAAGAGAGAGAGAGAGAAGGAGGGAGGGAGGGAGAGAGAGAGAGGGAGGGAGTGAGAGTCTGAGAGAAGGAGAAGAGCAGGAGAAGTACCTAAATGCGTCCATGTGAATACAAGGCCTGCTCTTATACTCATTAAGTGAGTCGGGAGCAAACCCAATCTCATCATACATTGATATGTGATAAAACTCAGCCCTTGCCTCAACAAAAGGCCTACAACAAAGAAAAGAGAGAATTAATTAAATTAAGAGTTAGATGGACAGTATCATTATTAATTATAATTACCAATCAAATGAGTCGCCATTGTATGTGACTATGATATTAGGTTTAACTTGAGTAATATGATCAAAGAATTTTCTCAGTAGAGACACCTATAGTATGATAATAATGATGATGATGGGTGTCTGTGATTATATGATACCTCATTGGGTTCATTGTATACTCTAAAAGGTCCTTCATATTCTGGTTTTGGTGTGTACTCAAAATCCTCAACATCTCCACCAACAATCTCTCTATTTGTTAGCAAATATCCCTGAGGGGATATTATATTCACAATAATAATAATCACTCGTAATGTAAGTGCATGGTAACAGCTGCATCAAACTCAAAGTATTCGTACCACATGATTCTAATCAAGCAGTCATTAGATATACATGTAAGACATGTTAGGTAATAATTATTGTCATGCACTTGCTTAACAACAGCATTTCATCATTTTACAAGTATTGCAATTTGCAGATATTGCCTCATAATTGAGTCAGGCATGAGGTAAATTATATTAAAAAGTGTTACATTAGAATTGGCAATAATTGACTGAAATAAAGTAATACTCAAATACATGTACCTGTCCATCAATCATGTATGATATCATCATGATGACATCAGAGCTAGCGTCAGGGAACTTCAATGGCAACTTTGTAGTCTCAATATCAAACGCCATGATGACAGGATCCTGCAGTGACATGTACATGTGTAATGTAATGCATGAATACTAGGTTATAGTGACTCACTGGTCTATCAGGCTCATCTTCTAACATACGAATCTCAGGAGGATCTAAACCACACCCTTTAACATAATACCAATGACCCTACATGCACATGTACATGTATACATGTGTATGTACATTGAAAAAGATAATGAAGGAATCAAGGAGAGAGGGAGAGAGTGGTGAAGATTAAGAAAAGGAGAAGAGAGAGAAAAAGAAGCAAGATAAATACATGTACATACACTGTACAGGTGTCATGAATTAATGATATATAAATTAATGATACATTAATGATACATGAATTAATGATACATGACTATTATAGATATAGTCATGTACATGTATTATGTACACATGTATATGAATGTAAGTGGTGCTTTAACGCATGCTTAAAGTATTAATTACTTAACATACCACATTAATGCGATTATCAATAGCCACTCTTATATGATATGGTACATCATGTTCTCTTATATCAATGATATTCTCCATTTGATCAGTTACTGTATGACTGGCCCCTCCAGTACTGGACACAAAACCACTATTAAACATTAATATAAAATATAATAATTATTGCTACAATTTTGCACTTAAATGTACTGCATGCATACATGTACTGGTATGTGTACAATATATGTAAATGTACATTATTATAATTATTATGATTACCCTGTGAATAGACCAGGATCATATACAGCTTTAGACTTCTCTCTGGTCTTATTCCTCTTAACAGCTGGAACAATATCCCTGTAAAAAAACTAGCATCAGCCACATTAAACTAGCATCAGCCACAGTGCATGGATAACACTTCTTAAAGTACATGTACATGTAGCATAAAATCATTATTACCTTTTTGCTTTCATGAGATCATCAACACTATGAAACCTCAGCTTTAAATAAATTGCTTTTAAACCAACAAGATGATTAGGCTAAAAAAAGACAATTATAATTATATGCAGTTGAATACTTGCAAGGTTTATTTCTGAATAAGTATAGAGAAAATCTAACAAACAATTCACAAGTACATGTACATGTGTACATGCAATTTTTTGCATATGAAACCAAGAAACAATAATTAAAGATAATAATCATTACTATCATACAAGTACAGCAATTACATTTATGGTAAAAGTAAATAAAAATTATTAACTCAGTCTTACGATTTCATAAAATCTCATTAAAAAGGAAAAATGTTTACATTTCTATTTAATATCAACTCACTAAATCAAGGTCTTCCTTTTCCACTGTATCGATCCCGGCAAGACGGCCAGAGAATTTACGACTCAAGAACAAACTCACTTCTCTCTCAACACCTTTCTGAGTAGCAATGTAAAAGTAAGGTTGGTAAGGGAGGGAGACTTTGAAACGATTGCCATCTTCTTCAACAAAATAAAAATCAACAGCACTGACTAGACGCTGATTATCATCCATTACATCAGACTAGGAAGAGAAGAGTGTATCAACTATAACACTGTATGGTGGATCCAAGAAAATTAATAGGAAGGGGTTCCATTTCAATTAAGTGGGTGTGGCTCATTAATTTTAATTAATAATTTGGTGTGGTCATAAACGAAAATTAATAAAATGGAGGAAAAGTGCTGCAAGGAGAGTAAAAAAAGACAACTTCTTCTACCAAGGAGAGGGTTCCATTGAACCCATCAACCCCCTGAATCCGCCACTGTACAATCTTAGTCACTATACTACCAAAAACCTTAACATTAAAATTTTCAAATGCAGTAATCTACTTAACAGAATAAAATTTTGAGAAACTTGACAATTAAATTTGGGTAGATTCATGAGATATCAGTGGCTTACTGGATGAAAGTTAATCAGCCATCCCATCTTCTCCTCCAGCTCAAGGTATCTCTCGTATCCAAACTTCCTGTCCATCTCATCTGATCGTAGAGCCCTCTGGTATCTACTGGACCCATCCTCTCTATCCAGCATAAAAAAATAATATCAAAATAAGATAAATTAATTATAATGTAATACTGTATAGCCAGAAAATTTGGCGGAGAATTAAACTTGGTGGATCAGGGCTCAAAATAAAACTGCCAATATTATAACTGTCAATCATAATTGCAATAATGGGCGGATCCCGTCTTGAGCACATGATACTAAAAATGCCAAAATGGCAGTAATTCTCACTATTTCATTCAAGACTGTGGGTAAGGACTGTCAAGGAGTAGCTTCAAGAAGAGCTGAGTGTACTTAAGGAAAAGATAAGATAGTAAACTGCCAAATTAAAAGACCACCAATATTATATTTAGGCAATTTAATGCAAAACCACCAAAGTTTTAGACTGCCAAATTTTCCGGTTATGGTACATCTATATATTATATCAAAAATGGAATGGATAATTATTATCCACTAGTGATGGGCAATTCCAAGCCCGGAGTATTTGATGCTTCGATTCAAATGGAATCTTACTCGTATCAAAAGAGAAGTTGGAATCATTTCAAAAAATTCCAAATTAAGTCATACCCAACCACACCCTTTAAAATTAAGAATAGTTAATAAACCAGTAATTAGTACATTAACTATTCATTATTATGTGCTGTAATAGATAACACATACTGTATAGCCACAAAGTTTTGAGGCAATAAACTTTTGCAAATCAGGCCACAAGTCTTTTTTCGCAAATTAACTTTCGTGGTTCTTATTTTAAAGTACACGTGTTTATAGGGTGTATGGATAATTTTACGGAATTAACTTTCACAAATACGGAAAATCCACAAAAAACAGCAAAAATTGTACCCTCAAAATTAAGTGGCTATACATAGTTTTGCACATGCAGAGCTGTAGTACTCAGAATTGGCATTCAATTCCAGTCCCAGAATCAGAATCCACTGGATTCTCCCATCTCTATACCATTTTTATAATAATATTATGATATCATTAATAATTATTATAAAAATGGTGGGGAAAATTAAGTCTGAAAGCAAAAAATACCTTTCTTCTCTTTTTTTCCCTTTTAGAACAGGCTGGTAGTTCTCATCATCTATGTGGAGGGGAGCCGCACACATACTAAAGATTTCGCGGAGGATCTCGCACCAAAGCCGAGACTGAGAGCCCGCCCCAGTGTTGCCAGTTGTTCACAAAATTTTGTCAAAAGTTCAGGTTTTCAAAAAAAGTTAGATCTATGTTTTTCAAAATTTTGCAACTTTAATAACTAGGCCTACAAAATTAACTTTTATAACTACTTAATAACTATAGTAATTAATTTTTATAACTTTAATAAAGAAGACTATTTTGAGAGCTAAATCAATGCAAAACACTGTATATTGCATAAACAATGGACTTTAAAGCTACTCAAACATTGAATTTTCAAAGTTCATAAAAAGTCAAAAGTTAAGTTTGTGAAAAAATTAGTTCATGAAAAGCTCATGGCAAGGTTGAAAAGTTCATGAAACATGAACTTTGTTCATGACCTATTAAACAGTCACATGACCAAATCATAATCACATGCATGCCCACACATGGTATGTAATTTTATGGTAGCACAGGCTGATGTGCTGCCATAAAATTACCATGAAATAAGTGCATGTATTCTGATTTCTGAACAATGAACAATTAGATCTATAGTTTGATATTTAAAAAAATTACTAAATCCAAACAACTAATTTTAAATAAGTTTATGCAGCAAACTGGGTCTCTAAAAGCTACTAAATGCCTATTTACTAGCTAAAACTTTTAAACTTTTGTCCTATT
>NW_003546294.1:239335-246408 GCF_000090795.2 Amphimedon queenslandica | reverse complement strand
ATAATTATTATCCACTAGTGATGGGCAATTCCAAGTCCGGAGTATCTGATCCTTCGATTCGAATGGAATCTTACTCGTATCAAAAGAGAAGTGGGAATCATTTTAAAGAATTCCAAATTAAGCCACACCCAACCACACCTCTTTAAAATTAACAATAGTTAATAAACCAGTAGTTAGTACATTAATTATTCATTATTATGTGCTGTAATAGATAACACATACTGTATAGCGACAAAGTTTCGAGGCAATAAACTTTCGTGAATCAGGCCACAATTTAAGCCTTTTTTCACGAATTAACTTTCGTGGTTCTTATTTTAAAGTACACGTGTTTATAGGGTGATACAGAAAATTTTACGGAATAAACTTTTGTGGATATGAAAAATCCACGAAAACAGCGAAAATTGTACCCTCAAAATTAAGTGGCTATATGGTAGCACAGCTGCAGTACTCAGAATTGGTATGCGATTCCAGTCCCAAAAGTATTTGGAATCAGAATCAATTGCAAATTTCTGGATTCTCCCATCTCTATACCATTTTTATAATAATATATAATATCATTAATAATTACGAATAATTATTATAATAAAAATGGTGGGGAAAATTAAGTCTGAAAGCAAAAAAACAAATACCTTTCCTCTCTTTTTTTCCCTTTTAGAACAGGCTGGTAGTTCTCATCATCTATGTGAAGGGGAGCTGCACACATACTAAAGATTTCGCGGAGGATCCTGTGAAACTGAGAGCCCGCCCCAGTGTTGCCAGTTGTTCACAAAATTTTGTCAAAAAGTTCAGGCTTTCACAAAAAAGTTATGTTTTCCAAAATTTTGCAACTTTAATAACTACTTATTAATTTTTATAACTACTTAATAACTATAGTAATTAATTTGTATAATTTTAATAAAGAATATGCTTATTACCTTTGGTGGCTCATTTTGAGAGCTAAATCAATGCAAAACACTGTATATTGCATAAACAATGGACTTTAAAGCTACTCAAACATTGAATTTTCAAAGTTCATAAAAAGTCAAAAGTTAAGTTTGTGAAAAAATTAGTTCATGAAAAGCTCATGGCAAGGTTGAAAAGTTCATGAAACATGAACTTTGTTCATGACCTATTAAACAGTCACATGACCAAATCATAATCACATGCATGCCCACACATGGTATGTAATTTTATGGTAGCACAGGCTGATGTGCTGCCATAAAATTACCATGAAATAAGTGCATGTATTCTGATTTCTGAACAATGAACAATTAGATCTATAGTTTGATATTTAAAAAAATTACTAAATCCAAACAACTAATTTTAAATAAGTTTATGCAGCAAACTGGGTCTCTAAAAGCTACTAAATGCCTATTTACTAGCTAAAACTTTTAAACTTTTGTCCTATTAAGCAGAAAGAAAGTCACAAACGGTTTTAACTTCTTTTCTGGTAACATATTTTGCTTTAGCTTGTATTTCTGTACCACTGAAATCCATTGAGATGTCAGCTAATCGCTGGCTTTTTGGCAAATTATCAGGGTTAGGAACATCAAGAACTAGTTGGCCAATTTTAGTGACTGTGCTGTTTCCTTTCTTGTCAACCGTATACTGGGTACCAACATTTGGCGTTGAATAGATATCAATGAACATCTGTGTATCGGCAACACTTGCTGGCCTCAAATCGATGCTAATAACTTCATCTGTATTAACCATCTCACCTTTTTCTAAAAAGACACAGAACACATTTTTACATCGATATATGTCCTCCTCATCATCAAAGTATTTATAATGCTCGTCATGTTTCTCTGAGTTGAAAGGGATAGTCACAGGAATTCCATAGGTAGCATCAGATCGCCTTGCTTTGATTATTCCTGGATTTTTACGCCACATTGCAGCTCCTGTAGCAACTGCAAGATGAGGACTAACTGGTACAATGACATTGCAGTGACTACCTTTTACCTCCTTTATGGCAGCAGTAACCTTTTCATGAATATATTTACAGCTGCCAAATCCACCAACGAGGTAAAAGGTATCAATTTTGCTTCCACATACTTTAATTGCTTCTTCTATGCAATTTATAATCCCTCTCAATGCTGGACCAAACAAATGAGACTCAACTACACTTTCGTCAATGAACAATGTGTAATCTTCATAATCAATGCCTTCCATTTCTTTAACTTTAGCAACTATTTCTTTATCGTAACAATTGGCAAACTTGGGATGGAGCTCAATAGTCATTTCCTTACTTTTGCAATCCCCAAATATGACTTTTTGCTCTTCAAATTCAGCATACAATATGCTATTGATTATTGCCATTTGCCTGGATTGCTCTCCTGAAGCTAAAAACTTTTTATAATCAGGATCATGCACAAGCTTTTGAAGCAACTGAGAGAAAGCTTTGTTGACCTGAGTACCACCCCATGCATTGCCGGTTGGGGTATTTTCTACTCGAATACAGTCAAACGTTTCAGTATGAGCAGTGATATCAACGGTACCTCCTCCTATATATATCACCATGTATTTCGTAGGACGACTAATAGATGCTTTTGATAGACCATACTCTATTTGTGCTCCTGTTACTTCTTGGCTATAAATGGCTGCTGATTCTGGCTCTAGTGCTAGTGACAGCTTGTCAGGATTAACTTCATCTGGAGGTGGAATAGGGCTACAAGACTGTGCTGTTAAATGATTAATGCCACCAGACTCTGTCAACAAACCAGCCTATACATTGATAAAATAGCTTTAAGTAGTATTGGATATATCTCACCAAGTAAGCAGCTTCTCTCATCATTCTTTTTCCACGTGCATCCCATATAGCAGGTACAGTGATGACCCAATCAAAGTCAGTTGTTTTCAATGGCCTGACAGTACGCGAGAAGTGATTTATCAATAGATCCTTCAGGTACTGGAGTATGAATGCAATGACCTCAACCAGATAGTACTTTTCCCCAGAAAATGACTCAACTAATGTCTGTCTGTCAACTGCCTATATAATTTAAAAGACATAAAATAATCATGTAGATCACCTTGCATTTACCTGCTCCCTTCTCATCAGCATCTTAATTCTCTCAAAATAAATGTAATTTACACAGTCACTAGACCTCAGTGATACAAATCTTTTCTTTGCATCAGCTCCAAATGCTCCAACCCTTATTTTACATCCTTCTTTCTTTAGCAGGACAATATTGGGTACCCTGATAGATCTGGTTTGTGTATCTAGAGGAAGAATATTAACTAGTTGATCTCCTTTGGTAGTGAAAGCCAGTGAAACTGATGCAGTTCCAAAATCTATAACAGCAATATTGCCACCAGTAATACAATACCCAGCATCAGTACGAGGATTCTTGACTGCTCTAGACAAATAGCTCATTATGGCAACTAGCCAGTTTATAATTTTTACACGTAATTTATAGTGTATCTAGCTGTTGGGCTGCTTTTTTAGCCACAACATGCTAGATCTAGTATATAGCTCAAATTCTTGGAATCAATCAAGTCAGTAATATAAACTACCATGGGTATTCCATTCCAGGAATCAAGTAGACTATAACAAGAATATTTTAAGTTTATTCATGACACATTGACACTGCTGCAGCTGCACTCTTAGATAAATCATTTAAAATAGACCTAATTAAGTCTATTATATACTGAAATCTAGACTACTACATTGGGATTTTGTAGTAGAATGTAAGATTATTTTTGCATCTCAAACCAATACCAACCATTAAAGCTCATTATGGACTGACACAGAAAATTAATTATACCACTTAGATCTATGTGCCAGCTCATGAAATAGGAGGCCTAATATCCAATAGTGAATAGATAAGTACAATAACACATGCAGTTGTGAATCATTTAAACAATTCATTAAAATGACTAAATAAATCTAAACCGCTAGTAGTCCATGCAACAAGGAAAAACTATCAAAAGCCTATTACTAAAAATTTTAAAACTTTTGTCCTCAGTATTGAGCAGAAAGAAAGTCACAAACAGTTTTAACTTCTTTCCAGTAGCATGATACTTTGCCTTAGCTTGTATCTCTGTACCGCTGAAATCCATTGTTGTATCAACCGTACGCCGAAATTCAGGCAACTTATCAGGGTTAGGAACATCAATGACTATTTGGCCAATTTTAGTAACTGTGCTGTTTCCTCTCTTGTCAACTACATATTGGACGCCAGTGTTGGGTGTTGAATAGATTTTGATGAACATCTGTTCAGTTGCCTTGCTCATTGGCCTCGTAGATGTACTAATAACTTCATTTGTTTTAACCATCTCACTTTCCTCCAAAAAGACACAAAACACATCTTTACATCGATATATCTTGTCTTCATTATCATAGTACTTATAATGCTCATCATGTTTCTCTGAGCTGAAAGGGATAGCCATTGATATTCCATAGGTAGCATCAGATCGCCTTGCTTTAATTATTTCTGGATTTTTACGCCACATTGCAGCTCCTGTAGCAACTGCAAGATGAGGATCAACTGGTACAATGACATTGCAGTGACTACCTTTCACCTTTTTTATAGCAGCACTGACCTTCTCATGAATATACTTACAGCCACCAAATCCACCAACAAGATAAAATGTATCGATTTTGCTTTGACTTACTTTAATCCTCCTTCTATGCAATTTATAATGCCTCTCAATGTTTGCCCAAACAGTTGAAACTCGACTACATTTTCATCAATATACAATGTGTCACTTTCATATTCAATGCCTTTAAATTTCTTTACTTCTGCAACTATTTCATTATCGTAATAGGTGGCAAACTTGGGTTGGAGCTTCACAACTATTTCCTTACTTTTGCGATGCCCAAATACAATTTTTTGATTCTCAAATTCATCATACAATATGCTATTGATTATTGCCATTTGCTTGGATTGCTCTCCAGAAGCTAGAAACTTTTTATAATCAGGATCACGCACAAGGCTTTGAAGCAACTCAGAGAAAGCTTCATTGACCTGAGTACCACCCCATGCAATACCGTTTGGGGTATTATTTACTCGAATACAGCCAAAGATTTCAGTATGAGCAGTGATATCAATGGTACCTCCTCCTATGTCTATCACCATGTATTCTGTAGGACGACTGATAGCTGCTTTTGATGGATCACATTTTATTTGTTCTCCTGTTACTTCTTGGCTATAAATGGCTGCTGACTCTGGCTCTAGTGCTAATGACAGCTTGTCAGGATTAACTTCATCTGGAGGTGGAAGAGGGCTACAAGACTCTCCTGTTAAATGCTTAATGCCACCAGACTCTGTCAGCAAACCAGCCTATACATTGATAAATGGCTTTGAGTTACACAGCATTATGTGTTATATCTCACCAAGTAAGCAGCTTCTCTCATCATTCTTTTTCCTCGTGCATCCCATATAGCAGGTACAGTAATGACCCAATCAAAATCTGTTGTCTTCAATGGTGTGATAGTATGTGAAAGGTGATCTATCAATTGATCCTTCAAATACTGGATTATGAATGCGATGATTTCAACGAGATAACACTTTTCCCCAGAAAGTGACTCAACTAATGTCTGTCTGTCAACTGCCTATTTAATAATCAAAACTCAAAAGTATAAAAATTTTATTTTGTATTTACCTGCTCCCTTCTCATCAACATCTTTATTCTCTCAAAATAAATGAAATTTGCATAGTCTCCAGACCTCAGTGATCCATACTTTTTCCTTGCATCTGCTCCAAATGCTTCAACACTTATTTTATATCCATCTTTTTTTAGCAGGATAACATTAGGTACCCTGGTCGATCTTTCTTCTGCATCTAGACGAAGAGTGGTGAATTGTTGATCTCCTTTGGTAGTATAAGCCAGTGAAACTGATGTAGTACCAAAATCAATAGCAGAAATATTGTCCTCAGTAACACGATACCCAGCATCAGTATGAGGTTTCTTATCTGCTTTAGACAAGTAGCTCATTATAACAGGTAGATCTAACTACAGGCTCCAGTTAAATTTTGTAGTGGCTATTGGGATGCTTTTATATTTAAAGAAACTATATAAGGACTTATAGCCACAACAATGCTATTGCTTGGAATTATATTAGGTAACAAAAATCATTGCTGCTACCAAGAGTATTCAATTCCAGGAATACTAATAATGTTAACCTAATTTATGACCTTGCACACTTATAATTTTTAGAAACACAGCATGCAGCAATTTTGCAAAACTTTTTATATGACCACAACACACTAACCCAGCCTATTAAAACAGACCTTAATCTAACTACATTCATGTCTCAGGCTATAATATCACAAGTAGAACAATAACTAAGTTTCAAAATTTGGAATTAGTCTTCACAAAATAATGTAATAATATCTCATGCTGAACTACTTCCATGGCAATAGATCTACTCTGAACTTAGCCAATGCCATGTTCTTAAGCTGTGAGAATTTTCAAACAGTATAGCTAAACTCGATGCATTATTCCTTGTCAAGAAGGCTAATGTAAATTCAAAAAACATTTTTGACCAAACTGAGATAAATCTAATGCATAATTGTAAACTAAAACTTTTTGCAGTAAAATTAAGTTTTTGCCAAGTATGGGTCTGATGGAAGAGAGACTTGAACTCCCGTCGGGATTTCCCCATCCATTTACAGCGGACAGCACTACCCTTTGCTATTCCACCCCTCTTTTCTCGGGGCTGGAATTAAACCCACACCCCCTTGTTTACATGACAATTGCTCTCTCATTAACCCACCCAAGCCCACTCAAAGGGCCCTGTCTCTGATGAGATTTTAAGTCTGGCATGCTACATGGCACCACGGATACAAAAGGGCCACGGCCCAACCTCGATACATGTGGATGGTACCTAATAAGGTGGCAGCCCGTTTACCCCAATCAAAGTCCCCGAAACTAATGTCACGAACCCCAAACTCAAGGGCAAGTAGGATTTCCACAATAGAGCCATCAATTGGTCGTACCTGACTCGCAGGAGGGTTGCTCGAATTCAAATAAATATATATACAATAACGGATGTTTTTACCCCCAATTACCCACCACCTAAAAATAAAACTGCACTCAAGGCCGACATTAAAATGATATTGGCGTATTCTGCTAAAAAGAACAATGCGAATGAC
>NW_003546294.1:231139-238052 GCF_000090795.2 Amphimedon queenslandica | reverse complement strand
AACTGCAAATTTGGAACCAGAACTAGAACTAGGACTAAGTAAATTAAGGCTTAGAACTAGAACTAAAACTAGAACTATTTGAAAAATAAGAACTAGAACAACACTAATGTGTATCATTATCACCTTTACCAATGCCATTTGATTGATGGGAGGTTTTCTTGCTAGAGCTCCTGCTGGAGGCATTATTGCTACGGGTTGGCTATAAGGAGATGAAATTAACATTCTCAGTTATCATGTCCTAGCTTGACACAAAACAAGAGTATACCACCACATACACAAACACTCACTTACACATTCATGTACATATTTAAGCATATTTACATATACATGCATATTCACCAGTGTGATACTTACTTTAGGCGAAGGTTGTGAGGTCTGTTTCTTTGTGACTGGTGGACTTGGAGATCCTAAAATAATAATAACAATACAATGTTATTATCATTATCACTATTATCATTACATGTATACACTTACCTTTCTTTCCTCCATTAACTAATGCCTGCTGCTTTGCTTTTCCTTTCTCTTCCCTTTTAGCCACACTCCCTCCTGCCGGTCCCTTTCCACCCCCAGCCTTACCCTTTCCTCCAACACTCTCCATCTTACTGACAGCAGGAAGGGAAGGAGGAGGAGGAGAAGGAGAAATGACAGGAGGAGGAGGAGGAGGAGGAGGGGGAGGATCAGAGACTCTGTTAATGGTGACGTGTGACTGATTGTTATCATTACCAGAAGATGATGAAGAGACAGCAACTGATTCTGTTACCTGAAAACATCATTAAAATATTATGCGTAATTGTGTATCTAATTAAAATATCAAATATCAGTATTTTTTAACTACACCATCTGCTAAAATTAGTACACATAATTAGGCTGGGTTTATACAGCAATGTATGTGTAAAATGCATCATTTTTAAAACGATACACTTTGAACCCTATAGAATCTAAGGAATGGAATGTATAATGTACATTTATGGAGCATTCAACAGCAAATTATTAACCCAAGTGAGTATGTATACGTGTACATGTAAATGTATTTAATTACTTTTTTCTTCTTATTCTTTTTCTTTGTTTTATTTTCATTGCTGGTCGGCTCAACAAAATCCTTTCCTTCAATGAATCTCAGTAGTTCGTCCAGCGAGCGGTCATCTCCAATAGAGGGTGGGGTAGGAGGTGTGGCCACTTTAGTCTCAACTGCAGGAGCTAGAGCAGGAGGAGGAGGGGGAGGGGCTGGATGAGTTTTTACATTTGATTGGTTGGTGGGTGGAGAGTGAGAGTGATAGGAGTGATGAGGAACAGGATAAGGATACCCACGGGGACACTGGTGACAAGAAAGAATACAGTATACATAATAATAGGTGTATGACATTATATACATCTGTACATGTACATTTAAATGTACATGCATGACATGCTTCTTTGGCCAGGGGTGCATTTTTAAGGAGGAGCGAGTTTGTCCCTTTTCAGATGAAAAAGTCTCACGTGGGATTTTTCAATCATCATCAAAACTTAAATTTTAGATGGAAGTCTACTCTACTATGCAGGAAAACTGTGCTGGTTTGCCCCCAGCCTAACTTAATCCGTACATGTACATACATGCATATACGTGCTTACTTCTCCGTCTTTCTTGTTCCTTCTCTTTTCCAGTTTTTGTCTCATCTTGTCCCTCTGTTTGGTGTAATTGTGACTGGTTGGAGACCTTGTTTTCTAAAAAAAGGACAAAAAATAACCTCATGCATTAAATAGCTACAGTAGGTTTATAATAATTATATATCATTGCATGACCATTTATAAAAGATGCAACATACGTGTAAGACCAGCCCTAGGTAGTGCATGTACAATTGTGCAACTATTACCGAGTTTTGTTGAAATAGGTCACAATCGCAGCAAGGACAGTATCTCCTGACAGGACCTGATGATGATCCATTAGTTGACCCATTAGTCGATCCACCAGCAATGCTATTAAAGAACAAGAGAAATGAGGAGAGGCAATTGAGTATAACACATACTGTGTTTGTGTGCCATTATCAGCTGATTGTGATTGAGTGGCTGCAGTGTTTTGGCAGGTGTGGCTGTGGTCATGGTTGTCGCAAGTGTGGCAGATTGCCGCAGATGCTGCTGGGGGCGGGGCTGTCGTAGGTGTGGCCTTTGGATCCTCCAGATCCACTAAATTCTCGTTGTGATTTGGTTTAACCATAGGTTTAACGAGGCTTGAGCTAGCGCTAGTGGCAACATAGGTATTACACGTACGTGTAATATCTATGATGGCAGATGATACGGCAGTATTGCTGGCTGCTGGGGGCGGGGCTGGAGTGGACGTAGTCTTAATATCCTCCACTAAATTATCATTTGTTGAAGACATCCAATTTTGCCAAATACTCTCAGTTTTATTAGAGACCAATTCATTAAACTTATTATCATCATCGATCCGATCAGGAACTTTTGCCATTCAATGAATGGAGGAACGTTCTACGTGCGCTCACTGCGTTGCAAAATTATTGCCAGATTAGATCTACGTAATACCGCAATCGTTCTAATTTCTAAACTAATACTCATGGCTTCGAGCCACACCTTCAAGCAAGATGGAGGATCAGAGTAGCCACTAATTGAGCTCAGTGTTGCAAATAAACAATTTTTGCATGCATTGTTTCTGGATTCCAATTGCATGAACTTCAGTCAAACTCATTATGAAAACTTTAGTTCATTTAAATTTACAATAGGCATATACATGTAGCTAGATCTACTGAGCTGCTTTTAATACTTAAATTAGAACTACCGAAATACTTTTACAATCATGCCTGAGGTATTCGATTCCAGGAATATCTACTTCATATGTTAAGCTAAATTATGACCCTGCACTCTAATTTTTGTTGATTAGATTCTATTTTGTACAAAACAGTGCAAATCATTATAGAAAGAACTCTGAAATGTATGAAGCAATCCAGTTGTGTAGCATTTTTTAATAACCATAATGAAAATACTTGAAAATGGTAGTAATCTGTAATTTTTTAATATTCATGATTAAACCACGAGTCACCCTCTGTAACTTTTTTTAGCCAAAAGGCTATGTATGTCAAAAACATTATTTTAATAAATAATAGGTGTAACTAAATTTGCAGTAGAAGCATTGAAATGTCAGTACTCATCAGCCATTAGTTCGGTATTGTTATCATAGCATAATCACAAATAATAATAATAATAATATTGACACATTTGAACTGAAAAGAGTGAGGGAGGGTTCTAAACATGAGGAAAACAATGTCTGTCCGTCTGTTTTATGTCCTCTATACTCATTAGTGTAGCATCAGTGGGCAAGAAAAAGAGAAATCAAAATAATAACAACAATAATAATAACAATAAACTGAGTGGAAAGTCTCTACTAATAAGATACTTGTGTGTGGCAAAGGTTCACTTCATTTTGGAAATGATGTCCTGCATGTTCAGAGAAACATGAAGCTTCTTTTTAGCATCAACAGGAGCTGAACTAAAGCAAAGTCTAAGGAGGAAAGAGGAATCAATGTGTAATCTAACACTTCAAACTTACTTTTTGAAGTCTTCAAGTTCTTGATCATAGTCTTCTTCAGTGTCAGACTGCTATAGAAGTAGAAAATTTAAATATGATACATATACAACATGCCATAAATATTCTCTCTATCTCTCTCTTCCCTACCATAGATCTATCAGTAATCAATGGATCAGCAGCACTGTATATGCCTAAGGAAGAATTAAAGGATTAGACTTTTCCCTAATAGACTAATTGTGTATGCATATTATTATCACCTTTACCAATGCCATTGGATTGATGAGAGGTTTTCTTGCTAGAACTCCTGCTGGAGGCATTATTGCTACGGGTTGGCTATAAGGAGATGAAATTAACATTCTCAATTATCATACCATAGCTTGACACAAAACAAGAGTATACCATGTACCACATACACAAGTAAGTACACATACATGTACACATACATGTAGGCATAGTCCCAGGTGATACTTACTTTAGGCGAAGGTTGTGAGGTCTGTTTCTTTGTGACTGGTGGACTTGGAGATCCTAAAATAACAATAACAATACAATGTTATTATCATTATCACTATTATCATTACATGTTTACACTTACCTTTCTTTCCTCCATTAACTAATGCCTGCTGCTTTGCTCTTCCTTTCTCTTCCCTTTTAGCCACGCTCCCTCCTGCCGGTCCCTTTCCACCCCCAGCCTTACCCTTTCCTCCAACACTCTCCATCTTACTGATAGCAGGAAGGGAAGGAGGAGGAGGAGGGGAAGGAGAAGTGACAGGAGGAGGAGGAGGAGGAGGAGGAGGGGGAGGATCAGAGACTCTGTTAATAGTGACGTGTGACTGATTGTTATCACTACCAGAAGATGATGAAGAGACAGCAACTGATTCTGTTACCTGAAAACATCATTAAAATATCATGTGTAATTGTGTATCTACATGTAATTAAAATATCAAATATCAGTATTTGTTAACTACACCATCTGCTAAAATTAGTACATATAATTAGGCTGGGTATACAACAATGTAAAATGCATCATAAAAATGATACACTTTGAATCCTGTTTTTGTTCCTATAGAATCTAAGGAATGGAATGTATGATGTACATTATGGAGCATTCAACAGCAAATTATTAACCCAGATACGTGTACATGTATTCAATTACTTTTTTCTTCTTATTCTTTTTCTTTGTTTTAGTTCCGTTGCTGGTCGGCTCAACGAAATCCTTTCCTTCAATGAATCTCAGTAGTTCGTCCAGCGAGCGGTCGTCTCCAATAGAGGGTGGGGTAGGAGGTGTGGCCACTTTAGTCTCAACTACAACAGCTGGAGCTGGAGCAGGGGGAGGTGGAGGAGGAGGGGGAGGGGCTGGATGAGTCTTTACACTTGATTGGTTGGCGGGTGGAGAGTGAGAGTGATAGGAGTGATGAGGAACAGGATAAGGATACCCGTGGGGACACTGATGAACATGCTAACAAGACAGAAATGTAATATACATGTACACTGTACATGTACATAAGAGATGTACATGTATGATATTACATGTATAGTCAAACCTCTCTAAAACGAACCCCCAATTAGCGGACACCTCTCTATAACGTACAGTTGCTCTTGTCCCGGCCATAAGGCCATTGGGTAGTCCATTCTGTATAACGGACGAGATTTACTGTCCCCACACATCTACACGTGTACAAATTAACCTCCAACGGACGAACACGGCCCACGCAATGGACTTTCTAATTAACACGCATCAAGAAAATGGCAGATTTTCTGGTCTGATTAGCAATGGATAACCTCCAATTTAAGGACACCTCCGTATAAAGGACAGTGATGGCTGGCCCATAGCTGTCCGTCTTAGAGAGGTTTGACTGTATATACAACATGTACATGTACACAAATGTACATACATGTACATGTACATGCATGACATGCTTGTTTGCCAGGGGCAGGGGCCCATTTCTAAGGAGGGGCAAGTCTTGTCCCTTTAAGCTTTTCAGATGAAAAAGTCACACCTGGAATTCATTATCAAAATTTAAATTTTAGATGGAAGTCTACTCTACAATGTGGAAAACTGTGCTGGTTTGCCCCCAGCCTAACTTTGTGCCCTGTTCTTCCTACTGAATGGTTATCCCTCCCTCCCTCAATCTGTATACTTACTTCTCCATCTTTCTTGTTCCTTTTCTTTTCCAGTTTTTGTCTCATCTTGTCCCTCTGTTTGGTGTAATTGTGACTGGTTGGAGCCGTGATTGGCTGAAAAGTACAAAAATGCAATAAATAGCTACAGTAGGTTCATTATATACATCATTGCGTAAGTGTGAAAATTCCTATAATTTGTTTTCACCACCTTGCCGCATAGCTGGGAACTTATAAAGGTTCTTTCTACCTTCTAGTGCTTCTAGAAAAGTCATTAGACAGCATCTCTGTTTTCTTGCTGTTAGAAAGCTCATAACTTCGTCCCGTGCGTAAGCCGCCATTTTGTTTGCCATGACCACACCCACTACGTAAAGCGAGCGTGGGCGGGTGGTCGCTAAGGCTTGTTATTTCTTCAATACAACGTGTATAGAAGTGTAAGTGCCAACATACAAACAATTATATACATTGCAAGTGGGTGAAATCAATTATAGGAACGACCTGGGTGCTTCGCCACAGGTCACAAAAATTACCGAGTTGTGTCCAAATAGTTCACAGTAGCAGCAAGGACAGTATCTCCTGACAGGGCCTGATGATCCATTGGTCGATCCATTAGCAACACTAGAAATGAGGAGAGGCACATGTACAGTACACAATGATGAGTACCGTACAGGGGGTGGTATATTTCATAGGGATTTAATTTCGCAGTTCAAAAAAATTCATGAAACTTTTTAACTATAGAATTTTTTTCAATCATACTAATAATGGTCAGTAGAAAAAAATGCAATAATTTCTTCTTGTGAATAGGTCGAAAGGTGATTTTTGTGAAATATTTCCCCGGGAAACATGCCCCCTATACGGTATACCACATACTGTGTTTGTGTGCTATTATCAGCTGATTGAGTGACTGCAGCATGTTGGCAGGTGTGGGCGTGGTTTGGTTTAACGAGGCTTGAGCTAGTGGCAGATGATGGGGAAGTATTGCTGGCTGCTGGGGGCGGGGCTGTAGTGGGTGTGGTCTTAGGATCCTCTACTAAATTATCGTTTGTTGAAGACATCCAATTTTGCCAAAGATTTTCAGTTTTATTAGAAACTAATAGACAAAAATTAATTCATTAAAGTTATTTAATAATTATTGTACCTTTATTGTGGGCGTGACTTCCTCCTCCAGCCACGCCCCCTGGTGATCCTTTACTTGATTCCTCCAGACCAGCCCTCAGTACATCTTTAATGTTCAATTGGCTCCCATTAGGGTCTATTGGATTCAGTGGCCTTGAAAGA